>NW_027640456.1:0-181846 GCF_949752795.1 Hyperoodon ampullatus | reverse complement strand
AGTAATAAAGGACAACTATCGTCCAAAAATCTGTTGAGGGAAGGCAACGAGGCGGACTTGAAAGCGAGGCAGAATAGCAGGAAACAGATTTCAAGAGGTATGTTGGAATCGCCTTTAAAGCACAGGAAGAGGGGCACAACTTCGACAATGATGCACTTGGACAAAAAGGGCGTATGCGTTTTCTCCTGAATATATTCAGGAGAAAACGCATACGCCCTTTTTGGCCAAGCAAGCAAGCGGGCAATGCAAATCTGCACTACAAAGAAGTATCACTTCCCACCGGTCAAAAGGGACATCCACAAAATGTGTAAAAACCAGAAAGGCAAGACAGGCCCTGGAGAACAGGGAGCCTTGTTATGCTGATGGGCGGGATGTAAATTGCCAACTGCCTCTCTGGAGGCGTGCATTGTGTTCCCTAAAACAAGTAAACAACAGAGCTACAGAGCCAAGGGCACTTCCAGTCTAGGGAATATACCTTGGGAAAACTGAAAATCAAAAAGACACAGCCACCCCAAAATTTAGGGCTGCACTGCTTACAAGGACCTCAACTTGGGTACACCTTAAATATCCCAGGAAATATAAAAATGGTTCAAAAAATTGTGGTACTTACGTACGATGGAATATCCCTCAGCCATGAAATCAATGTCATAAGACCAGTAGCAGCAAAATGGGTGGATTCAGGTACGATGATTCTAAGTGAAATAAGTCACACAGAAAAAGAAACTTATCATAAGATATCACTTATGAAGATCCTGTAAACATGGCTACACTTGAACTGAGTTAGGAAAGAGAACAGTGTCTCACATTTAGAAAACACTCTTATGCCTGCTTAAGGGGGAAGGAGAGGTGGGGTAATGCATAAAACCAGAGTTTGATATAAGCACAGGTACCGTTCCAAAAACCAACTATGGAATAGACAAGACCTACACCTTCCTCAGTGAAAGGGACTCAAAACCCCATATTTCCCGCAGAGGAATATATCTGACTAGTAAGAATCTTAAAACCTATGTATTGATATGTCTCCGTAAGGGAATCAAGTGTGTCTAGACTGGGATAAATATGGCAGCGAGAATCAGCTCAAACCCACTATAAAAAGGAATTTCAAAAATAAAACAAAAAAACTGGGAAATTCTTTACAATTCCTTCAGGGTCTCTGATGAAACCTGAAATGACCCTATCTACAATGACAGCTGGATGTGGCATAAGGCTGGACACTTGGGACTGAGAGGATTGGTGAGATTGGGTGAGCAAATGCAGACCCTTTAAAGCAATAATGCATGGCACACATTCCATGGGTCCCAACTCTCCAGGTTGAAGGGAATATTACTACAGATATAACATGTACGGGAATCCTAGAGAACGGACACACTGTGAATACGAAAGGTTTCTAAAACTCAACGAATAGTCCCTCTCCTGGTGCTCCGGTTTGACTTTCCATCTGCTTTATTATCAACCTCCCAACTTGGAGAGACAGCCCCTTTAACCTCCTGGTTCGCACAGGTTGCCAATTTGGCAGAGGATGAAAGGGAAGAGGGAGAACCAATGAGAGAGTAGCTGTTAGGCATTTGGACGGGCACATATCACTGTAATTTCCCGGCAGGAAGAAGAATTAACCAAAGTCTCAGCCACCCACCGGGAATCAGTATAGATCCTGAACCAAAATTTTGGACTTGCGGTCAGCTCACCAAAAACGAGTTGAAAAATGGAGCTCAGGGGCACAGCAATTCACAAACTGGCCGAGTAATAAAGGACAACTATCGTCCAAAAATCTGTTGAGGGAAGGCAACGAGGCGGACTTGAAAGTAAGGCAGAATAGCAGGAAACAGATTTCCAGAGGTACGTTGGAATCGCCTTTAAAGCACAGGAAGTGGGGCACAACTTCGACAATGATGCACTTGGCCCAAAAGGGCGTATGCGTTTTCTCCTGAATATATTCAGGAGAAAACGCATACACCCTTTTTGGCCAAGCAAGCAAGCGGGCAATGCAAATCTGCACTACAAAGAAGTATCACTTCCCACCGGTCAAAAGGGACATCCACAAAATGTGTAAAAACCAGAAAGGCAAGACAGGCCCTGGAGAACAGGGAGCCTTGTTATGCTGATGGGCGGGATGTAAATTGCCAACTGCCTCTCTGGAGGAGTGCATTGTGTTCCCTAAAACAAGTAAACAACAGAGCTACAGAGCCAAGGGCACTTCCAGTCTAGGGAATATACCTTGGGAAAACTGAAAATCAAAAAGACACAGCCACCCCAAAATTTAGGGCTGCACTGCTTACAAGGACCTCAACTTGGGTACACCTTAAATATCCCAGGAAATATAAAAATGGTTCAAAAAATTGTGGTACTTACGTACGATGGAATATCCCTCAGCCATGAAATCAATGTCATAAGACCAGTAGCAGCAAAATGGGTGGATTCAGGTACGATGATTCTAAGTGAAATAAGTCACACAGAAAAAGAAACTTATCATAAGATATCACTTATGAAGATCCTGTAAACATGGCTACACTTGAACTGAGTTAG
The DNA here is from genome assembly GCF_949752795.1 of Hyperoodon ampullatus. Classification (NCBI taxonomy): domain Eukaryota; kingdom Metazoa; phylum Chordata; class Mammalia; order Artiodactyla; family Ziphiidae; genus Hyperoodon; species Hyperoodon ampullatus. Next base: position 179,323 of record NW_027640456.1, on the reverse strand, counting down.
GAAAGAGAACAGTGTCTCACATTTAGAAAACACTCTTATGCCTGCTTAAGGGGGAAGGAGAGGTGGGGTGATGCATAAAACCAGAGTTTGATATAAGCACAGGTACCGTTCCAAAAACCAACTATGGAATAGACAAGACCTACACCTTCCTCAGTGAAAGGGACTCAAAACCCCATATTTCCCGCAGAGGAATATATCTGACTAGTAAAGTAAGAATCTTAAAACCTATGTATTGATATGTCTCCGTAAGGGAATCAAGTGTGTCTAGACTGGGATAAATATGGCAGCGAGAATCAGCTCAAACCCACTATAAAAAGGAATTTCAAAAATAAAACAAAAAAACTGGGAAATTCTTTACAATTCCTTCAGGGTCTCTGATGAAACCTGAAATGACCCTATCTACAATGACAGCTGGATGTGGCATAAGGCTGGACACTTGGGACTGAGAGGATTGGTGAGATTGGGTGAGCAAATGCAGACCCTTTAAAGCAATAATGCATGGCACACATTCCATGGGTCCCAACTCTCCAGGTTGAAGGGAATATTACTACAGATATAACATGTACGGGAATCCTAGAGAACGGACACACTGTGAATACGAAAGGTTTCTAAAACTCAACGAATAGTCCCTCTCCTGGTGCTCCAGTTTGACTTTCCATCTGCTTTATTATCAACCTCCCAACTTGGAGAGACAGCCCCTTTAACCTCCTGGTTCGCACAGGTTGCCAATTTGGCAGAGGATGAAAGGGAAGAGGGAGAACCAATGAGAGAGTAGCTGTTAGGCATTTGGACGGGCACATATCACTGTAATTTCCCGGCAGGAAGAAGAATTAACCAAAGTCTCAGCCACCCACCGGGAATCAGTATAGATCCTGAACCAAAATTTTGGACTTGCGGTCAGCTCACCAAAAACGAGTTGAAAAATGGAGCTCAGGGGCACAGCAATTCACAAACTGGCCGAGTAATAAAGGACAACTATCGTCCAAAAATCTGTTGAGGGAAGGCAACGAGGCGGACTTGAAAGCGAGGCAGAATAGCAGGAAACAGATTTCCAGAGGTACGTTGGAATCGACTTTAAAGCACAGGAAGAGGGGCACAACTTCGACAATGATGCACTTGGCCCAAAAGGGCGTATGCGTTTTCTCCTGAATATATTCAGGAGAAAACGCATACGCCCTTTTTGGCCAAGCAAGCAAGCGGGCAATGCAAATCTGCACTACAAAGAAGTATCACTTCCCACCGGTCAAAAGGGACATCCACAAAATTTGTAAAAACCAGAAAGGCAAGACAGGCCCTGGAGAACAGGGAGCCTTGTTATGCTGATGGGCGGGATGTAAATTGCCAACTGCCTCTCTGGAGGCGTGCATTGTGTTCCCTAAAACAAGTAAACAACAGAGCTACAGAGCCAAGGGCACTTCCAGTCTAGGGAATATACCTTGGGAAAACTGAAAATCAAAAAGACACAGCCACCCCAAAATTTAGGGCTGCACTGCTTACAAGGACCTCAACTTGGGTACACCTTAAATATCCCAGGAAATATAAAAATGGTTCAAAAAATTGTGGTACTTACGTACGATGGAATATCCCTCAGCCATGAAATCAATGTCATAAGACCAGTAGCAGCAAAATGGGTGGATTCAGGTACGATGATTCTAAGTGAAATAAGTCACACAGAAAAAGAAACTTATCATAAGATATCACTTATGAAGATCCTGTAAACATGGCTACACTTGAACTGAGTTAGGAAAGAGAACAGTGTCTCACATTTAGAAAACACTCTTATGCCTGCTTAAGGGGGAAGGAGAGGTGGGGTGATGCATAAAACCAGAGTTTGATATAAGCACAGGTACCGTTCCAAAAACCAACTATGGAATAGAAAAGACCTACACCTTCCTCAGTGAAAGGGACTCAAAACCCCATATTTCCCACAGAGGAATATATCTGACTAGTAAGAATCTTAAAACCTATGTATTGATATGTCTCCGTAAGGGAATCAAGTGTGTCTAGACTGGCACAAACATGGCAGCGAGAATCAGCTCAAACCCACTATAAAAAGGAATTTCAAAAACAAAACAAAAAAAACTGGGAAATTCTTTACAATTCCTTCAGGGTCTCTGATGAAACCTGAAATGACCCTATCTACAATGACAGCTGGATGTGGCATAAGGTTGGACACTTGGGACTGAGAGGATTGGTGAGATTGGGTGAGCAAATGCAGACCCTTTAAAGCAATAATGCATGGCACACATTCCATGGGTCCCAACTCTCCAGGTTGAAGGGAATATTACTACAGATATAACATGTACGGGAATCCTAGAGAACGGACACACTGTGAATACGAATGCTTTCTAAAACTCAACGAATAGTCCCTCTCCTGGTGCTCCAGTTTGACTTTCCATCTGCTTTATTATCAACCTCCCAACTTGGAGAGACAGCCCCTTTAACCTCCTGGTTCGCACAGGTTGCCAATTTGGCAGAGGATGAAAGGGAAGAGGGAGAACCAATGAGAGAGTAGCTGTTAGGCATTTGGACGGGCACATATCACTGTAATTTCCCGGCAGGAAGAAGAATTAACCAAAGTCTCAGCCACCCACCGGGAATCAGTATAGATCCTGAACCAAAATTTTGGACTTGCGGTCAGCTCACCAAAAACGAGTTGAAAAATGGAGCTCAGGGGCACAGCAATTCACAAACTGGCCGAGTAATAAAGGACAACTATCGTCCAAAAATCTGTTGAGGGAAGGCAACGAGGCGGACTTGAAAGCGAGGCAGAATAGCAGGAAACAGATTTCCAGAGGTACGTTGGAATCGACTTTAAAGCACAGGAAGAGGGGCACAACTTCGACAATGATGCACTTGGCCCAAAAGGGCGTATGCGTTTTCTCCTGAATATATTCAGGAGAAAACGCATACGCCCTTTTTGGCCAAGCAAGCAAGCGGGCAATGCAAATCTGCACTACAAAGAAGTATCACTTCCCACCGGTCAAAAGGGACATCCACAAAATTTGTAAAAACCAGAAAGGCAAGACAGGCCCTGGAGAACAGGGAGCCTTGTTATGCTGATGGGCGGGATGTAAATTGCCAACTGCCTCTCTGGAGGCGTGCATTGTGTTCCCTAAAACAAGTAAAGAACAGAGCTACAGAGCCAAGGGCACTTCCAGTCTAGGGAATATACCTTGGGAAAACTGAAAATCAAAAAGACACAGCCACCCCAAAATTTAGGGCTGCACTGCTTACAAGGACCTCAACTTGGGTACACCTTAAATATCCCAGGAAATATAAAAATGGTTCAAAAAATTGTGGTACTTACGTACGATGGAATATCCCTCAGCCATGAAATCAATGTCATAAGACCAGTAGCAGCAAAATGGGTGGATTCAGGTACGATGATTCTAAGTGAAATAAGTCACACAGAAAAAGAAACTTATCATAAGATATCACTTATGAAGATCCTGTAAACATGGCTACACTTGAACTGAGTTAGGAAAGAGAACAGTGTCTCACATTTAGAAAACACTCTTATGCCTGCTTAAGGGGGAAGGAGAGGTGGGGTGATGCATAAAACCAGAGTTTGATATAAGCACAGGTACCGTTCCAAAAACCAACTATGGAATAGAAAAGACCTACACCTTCCTCAGTGAAAGGGACTCAAAACCCCATATTTCCCACAGAGGAATATATCTGACTAGTAAGAATCTTAAAACCTATGTATTGATATGTCTCCGTAAGGGAATCAAGTGTGTCTAGACTGGCACAAACATGGCAGCGAGAATCAGCTCAAACCCACTATAAAAAGGAATTTCAAAAACAAAACAAAAAAAACTGGGAAATTCTTTACAATTCCTTCAGGGTCTCTGATGAAACCTGAAATGACCCTATCTACAATGACAGCTGGATGTGGCATAAGGTTGGACACTTGGGACTGAGAGGATTGGTGAGATTGGGTGAGCAAATGCAGACCCTTTAAAGCAATAATGCATGGCACACATTCCATGGGTCCCAACTCTCCAGGTTGAAGGGAATATTACTACAGATATAACATGTACGGGAATCCTAGAGAACGGACACACTGTGAATACGAATGCTTTCTAAAACTCAACGAATAGTCCCTCTCCTGGTGCTCCGGTTTGACTTTCCATCTGCTTTATTATCAACCTCCCAACTTGGAGAGACAGCCCCTTTAACCTCCTGGTTCGCACAGGTTGCCAATTTGGCAGAGGATGAAAGGGAAGAGGGAGAACCAATGAGAGAGTAGCTGTTAGGCATTTGGACGGGCACATATCACTGTAATTTCCCGGCAGGAAGAAGAATTAACCAAAGTCTCAGCCACCCACCGGGAATCAGTATAGATCCTGAACCAAAATTTTGGACTTGCGGTCAGCTCACCAAAAATGAGTGGAAAAATGGAGCTCAGGGGCACAGCAATTCACAAACTGGCCGAGTAATAAAGGACAACTATCGTCCAAAAATCTGTTGAGGGAAGGCAACGAGGCGGACTTGAAAGCGTGGCAGAATAGCAGGAAACAGATTTCAAGAGGTACGTTGGAATCGCCTTTAAAGCACAGGAAGAGGGGCACAACTTCGACAATGATGCACTTGGCCAAAAAGGGCGTATGCGTTTTCTCCTGAATATATTCAGGAGAAAATGCATACGCCCTTTTTGGCCAAGCAAGCAAGCGGGCAATGCAAATCTGCACTACAAAGAAGTATCTCTTCCCACCGGTCAAAAGGGACTTCCACAAAATGTGTAAAAACCAGAAAGGCAAGACAGGCCCTGGAGAACAGGGTGCCTTGTTATGCTGATGGGCGGGATGTAAACTGCCAACTGCCTCTCTGGAGGAGTGCATTGTGTTCCCTAAAACAAGTAAACAACAGAGCTACAGAGCCAAGGGCACTTCCAGTCTAGGGAATATACCTTGGGAAAACTGAAAATCAAAAAGACACAGCCACCCCAAAATTTAGGGCTGCACTGCTTACAAGGACCTCAACTTGGGTACACCTTAAATATCCCAGGAAATATAAAAATGGTTCAAAAAATTGTGGTACTTACGTACGATGGAATATCCCTCAGCCATGAAATCAATGTCATAAGACCAGTAGCAGCAAAATGGGTGGATTCAGGTACGATGATTCTAAGTGAAATAAGTCACACAGAAAAAGAAACTTATCATAAGATATCACTTATGAAGATCCTGTAAACATGGCTACACTTGAACTGAGTTAGGAAAGAGAACAGTGTCTCACATTTAGAAAACACTCTTATGCCTGCTTAAGGGGGAAGGAGAGGTGGGGTGATGCATAAAACCAGAGTTTGATATAAGCACAGGTACCGTTCCAAAAACCAACTATGGAATAGGCAAGACCTACACCTTCCTCAGTGAAAGGGACTCAAAACCCCATATTTCCCGCAGAGGAATATATCTGACTAGTAAGAATCTTAAAACCTATGTATTGATATGTCTCCATAAGGGAATCAAGTGTGTCTAGACTGGCACAAACATGGCAGCGAGAATCAGCTCAAACCCAATATAAAAAGGAATTTCAAAAACAAAACAAAAAAAAACTGGGAAATTCTTTACAATTCCTTCAGGGTCTCTGAAGAAACCTGAAATGACCCTATCTACAATGACAGCTGGATGTGGCATAAGGCTGGACACTTGGGACTGAGAGGATTGGTGAGATTGGGTGAGCAAATGCAGACCCTTTAAAGCAATAATGCATGGCACACATTCCATGGGTCCCAACTCTCCAGGTTGAAGGGAATATTACTACAGATATAACATGTACGGGAATCCTAGAGAACGGACACACTGTGAATACGAAAGGTTTCTAAAACTCAACGAATAGTCCCTCTCCTGGTGCTCCGGTTTGACTTTCCATCTGCTTTATTATCAACCTCCCAACATGGAGAGACAGCCCCTTTAACCTCCTGGTTCGCACAGTTGCCAATTTGGCAGAGGATGAAAGGGAAGAGGGAGAACCAATGAGAGAGTAGCTGTTAGGCATTTGGACGGGCACATATCACTGTAATTTCCCGGCAGGAAGAAGAATTAACCAAACTCTCAGCCACCCACCGGGAATCAGTATAGATCCTGAACCAAAATTTTGGACTTGCGGTCAGCTCACCAAAAACGAGTTGAAAAATGGAGCTCAGGGGCACAGCAATTCACAAACTGGCCGAGTAATAAAGGACAACTATCGTCCAAAAATCTGTTGAGGGAAGGCAATGAGGCGGACTTGAAAGCGAGGCAGAATAGCAGGAAACAGATTTCCAGAGGTACGTTGGAATCGCCTTTAAAGCACAGGAAGAGGAGCACAACTTCGACAATGATGCACTTGGCCAAAAAGGGCGTATGCGTTTTCTCCTGAATATATTCAGGAGAAAACGCATACGCCCTTTTTGGCCGAGCAAGCAAGCGGGCAATGCAAATCTGCACTACAAAGAAGTATCACTTCCCACCGGTCAAAAGGGACATCCACAAAATGTGTACAAACCAGAAAGGCAAGACAGGCCCTGGAGAACAGGGAGCCTTGTTATGCTGATGGGCGGGATGTAAATTGCCAACTGCCTCTCTGGAGGCGTGCATTGTGTTCCCTAAAACAAGTAAAGAACAGAGCTACAGAGCCAAGGGCACTTCCAGTCTAGGGAATATACCTTGGGAAAACTGAAAATCAAAAAGACACAGCCACCCCAAAATTTAGGGCTGCACTGCTTACAAGGACCTCAACTTGGGTACACCTTAAATATCCCAGGAAATATAAAAATGGTTCAAAAAATTGTGGTACTTACGTACGATGGAATATCCCTCAGCCATGAAATCAATGTCATAAGACCAGTAGCAGCAAAATGGGTGGATTCAGGTACGATGATTCTAAGTGAAATAAGTCACACAGAAAAAGAAACTTATCATAAGATATCACTTATGAAGATCCTGTAAACATGGCTACACTTGAACTGAGTTAGGAAAGAGAACAGTGTCTCACATTTAGAAAACACTCTTATGCCTGCTTAAGGGGGAAGGAGAGGTGGGGTGATGCATAAAACCAGAGTTTGATATAAGCACAGGTACCGTTCCAAAAACCAACTATGGAATAGACAAGACCTACACCTTCCTCAGTGAAAGGGACTCAAAACCCCATATTTCCCGCAGAGGAATATATCTGACTAGTAAGAATCTTAAAACCTATGTATTGATATGTCTCCGTAAGGGAATCAAGTGTGTCTAGACTGGGATAAATATGGCAGCGAGAATCAGCTCAAACCCACTATAAAAAGGAATTTCAAAAATAAAACAAAAAAACTGGGAAATTCTTTACAATTCCTTCAGGGTCTCTGATGAAACCTGAAATGACCCTATCTACAATGACAGCTGGATGTGGCATAAGGCTGGACACTTGGGACAGAGAGGATTGGTGAGACTGGGTGAGCAAATGCAGACCCTTTAAAGCAATAATGCATGGCACACATTCCATGGGTCCCAACTCTCCAGGTTGAAGGGAATATTACTACAGATATAACATGTACGGGAATCCTAGAGAACGGACACACTGTGAATACGAAAGGTTTCTAAAACTCAACGAATAGTCCCTCTCCTGGTGCTCCGGTTTGACTTTCCATCTGCTTTATTATCAACCTCCCAACTTGGAGAGACAGCCCCTTTAACCTCCTGGTTCGCACAGGTTGCCAATTTGGCAGAGGATGAAAGGGAAGAGGGAGAACCAATGAGAGAGTAGCTGTTAGGCATTTGGACGGGCATATATCACTGTAATTTCCCGGCAGGAAGAAGAATTAACCAAAGTCTCAGCCACCCACCGGGAATCAGTATAGATCCTGAACCAAAATTTTGGACTTGCGGTCAGCTCACCAAAAACGAGTTGAAAAATGGAGCTCAGGGGCACAGCAATTCACAAACTGGCCGAGTAATAAAGGACAACTATCGTCCAAAAATCTGTTGAGGGAAGGCAATGAGGCGGACTTGAAAGCGAAGCAGAATAACAGGAAACAGATTTCCAGAGGTACGTTGGAATCGCCTTTAAAGCACAGGAAGAGGGGCACAACTTCGAGAATGATGCACTTGGCCTAAAACGGCGTATGCGTTTTCTCCTGAATATATTCAGGAGAAAACGCATACACCCTTTTTGGCCAAGCAAGCAAGCGGGCAATGCAAATCTGCACTACAAAGAAGTATCACTTCCCACCGGTCAAAAGGGACATCCACAAAATGTGTAAAAACCAGAAAGGCAAGACAGGCCCTGGAGAACAGGGAACCTTGTTATGCTGATGGGCGGGATGTAAATTGCCAACTGCCTCTCTGGAGGAGTGCATTGTGTTCCCTAAAACAAGTAAACAACAGAGCTACAGAGCCAAGGGCACTTCCAGTCTAGGGAATATACCTTGGGAAAACTGAAAATCAAAAAGACACAGCCACCCCAAAATTTAGGGCTGCACTGCTTACAAGGACCTCAACTTGGGTACACCTTAAATATCCCAGGAAATATAAAAATGGTTCAAAAAATTGTGGTACTTACGTACGATGGAATATCCCTCAGCCATGAAATCAATGTCATAAGACCAGTAGCAGCAAAATGGGTGGATTCAGGTACGATGATTCTAAGTGAAATAAGTCACACAGAAAAAGAAACTTATCATAAGATATCACTTATGAAGATCCTGTAAACATGGCTACACTTGAACTGAGTTAGGAAAGAGAACAGTGTCTCACATTTAGAAAACACTCTTATGCCTGCTTAAGGGGGAAGGAGAGGTGGGGTGATGCATAAAACCAGAGTTTGATATAAGCACAGGTACCGTTCCAAAAACCAACTATGGAATAGACAAGACCTACACCTTCCTCAGTGAAAGGGACTCAAAACCCCATATTTCCCGCAGAGGAATATATCTGACTAGTAAGAATCTTAAAACCTATGTATTGATATGTCTCCGTAAGGGAATCAAGTGTGTCTAGACTGGCACAAACATGGCAGCGAGAATCAGCTCAAACCCACTATAAAAAGGAATTTCAAAAACAAAACAAAAAAAACTGGGAAATTCTTTACAATTCCTTCAGGGTCTCTGATGAAACCTGAAATGACCCTATCTACAATGACAGCTGGATGTGGCATAAGGTTGGACACTTGGGACTGAGAGGATTGGTGAGATTGGGTGAGCAAATGCAGACCCTTTAAAGCAATAATGCATGGCACACATTCCATGGGTCCCAACTCTCCAGGTTGAAGGGAATATTACTACAGATATAACATGTACGGGAATCCTAGAGAACGGACACACTGTGAATACGAAAGGTTTCTAAAACTCAACGAATAGTCCCTCTCCTGGTGCTCCGGTTTGACTTTCCATCTGCTTTATTATCAACCTCCCAACTTGGAGAGACAGCCCCTTTAACCTCCTGGTTCGCACAGGTTGCCAATTTGGCAGAGGATGAAAGGGAAGAGGGAGAACCAATGAGAGAGTAGCTGTTAGGCATTTGGACGGGCACATATCACTGTAATTTCCCGGCAGGAAGAAGAATTAACCAAAGTCTCAGCCACCCACCGGGAATCAGTATAGATCCTGAACCAAAATTTTGGACTCGCGGTCAGCTCACCAAAAACGAGTTGAAAAATGGAGCTCAGGGGCACAGCAATTCACAAACTGGCCGAGTAAAAAAGGACAACTATCGTCCAAAAATCTGTTGAGGGAAGGCAACGAGGCGGACTTGAAAGCGTGGCAGAATAGCAGGAAACAGATTTCAAGAGGTACGTTGGAATTGCCTTTAAAGCACAGGAAGAGGGGCACAACTTCGACAATGATGCACTTGGCCAAAAAGGGTGTATGCGTTTTCTCCTGAATATATTCAGGAGAAAACGCATACGCCCTTTTTGGCCAAGCAAGCAAGCGGGCAATGCAAATCTGCACTACAAAGAAGTATCTCTTCCCACCGGTCAAAAGGGACTTCCACAAAATGTGTAAAAACCAGAAAGGCAAGACAGGCCCTGGAGAACAGAGTGCCTTGTTATGCTGATGGGCGGGATGTAAATTGCCAACTGCCTCTCTGGAGGAGTGCATTGTGTTCCCTAAAACAAGTAAACAACAGAGCTACAGAGCCAAGGGCACTTCCAGTCTAGGGAATATACCTTGGGAAAACTGAAAATCAAAAAGACACAGCCACCCCAAAATTTAGGGCTGCACTGCTTACAAGGACCTCAACTTGGGTACACCTTAAATATCCCAGGAAATATAAAAATGGTTCAAAAAAATTGTGGTACTTACGTACGATGGAATATCCCTCAGCCATGAAATCAATGTCATAAGACCAGTAGCAGCAAAATGGGTGGATTCAGGTACGATGATTCTAAGTGAAATAAGTCACACAGAAAAAGAAACTTATCATAAGATATCACTTATGAAGATCCTGTAAACATGGCTACACTTGAACTGAGTTAGGAAAGAGAACAGTGTCTCACATTTAGAAAACACTCTTATGCCTGCTTAAGGGGGAAGGAGAGGTGGGGTGATGCATAAAACCAGAGTTTGATATAAGCACAGGTACCGTTCCAAAAACCAACTATGGAATAGACAAGACCTACACCTTCCTCAGTGAAAGGGACTCAAAACCCCATATTTCCCGCAGAGGAATATATCTGACTAGTAAGAATCTTAAAACCTATGTATTGATATGTCTCCGTAAGGGAATCAAGTGTGTCTAGACTGGGATAAATATGGCAGCGAGAATCAGCTCAAACCCACTATAAAAAGGAATTTCAAAAATAAAACAAAAAAAACTGGGAAATTCTTTACAATTCCTTCAGGGTCTCTGATGAAACCTGAAATGACCCTATCTACAATGACAGCTGGATGTGGCATAAGGCTGGACACTTGGGACTGAGAGGATTGGTGAGATTGGGTGAGCAAATGCAGACCATTTAAAGCAATAATGCATGGCACACATTCCATGGGTCCCAACTCTCCAGGTTGAAGGGAATATTACTACAGATATAACATGTACGGGAATCCTAGAGAACGGACACACTGTGAATACGAAAGGTTTCTAAAACTCAACGAATAGTCCCTCTCCTGGTGCTCCGGTTTGACTTTCCATCTGCTTTATTATCAACCTCCCAACTTGGAGAGACAGCCCCTTTAACCTCCTGGTTCGCACAGGTTGCCAATTTGGCAGAGGATGAAAGGGAAGAGGGAGAACCAATGAGAGAGTAGCTGTTAGGCATTTGGACGGGCACATATCACTGTAATTTCCCGGCAGGAAGAAGAATTAACCAAAGTCTCAGCCACCCACCGGGAATCAGTATAGATCCTGAACCAAAATTTTGGACTTGCGGTCAGCTCACCAAAAACGAGTTGAAAAATGGAGCTCAGGGGAACAGCAATACACAAACTGGCCGAGTAATAAAGGACAACTATCGTCCAAAAATCTGTTGAGGGAAGGCAACGAGGCGCACTTGAAAGCGAGGCAGAATAGCAGGAAACAGATTTCCAGAGGTACGTTGGAATCGCCTTTAAAGCACAGGAAGAGGGGCACAACTTCGACAATGATGCACTTGGCCAAAAAGGGCGTATGCGTTTTCTCCTGAATATATTCAGGAGAAAACGCATACGCCCTTTTTGGCCAAGCAAGCAAGCGGGCAATGCAAATCTGCACTACAAAGAAGTATCACTTTCCACCGGTCAAAAGGGACATCCACAAAATGTGTAAAAACCAGAAAGGCAAGACAGGCCCTGGAGAACAGGGAGCCTTGTTATGCTGATGGGCGGGATGTAAATTGCCAACTGCCTCTCTGGAGGAGTGCATTGTGTTCCCTAAAACAAGTAAACAACAGAGCTACAGAGCCAAGGGCACTTCCAGTCTAGGGAATATACCTTGGGAAAACTGAAAATCAAAAAGACACAGCCACCCCAAAATTTAGGGCTGCACTGCTTACAAGGACCTCAACTTGGGTACACCTTAAATATCCCAGGAAATATAAAAATGGTTCAAAAAATTGTGGTACTTACGTACGATGGAATATCCCTCAGCCATGAAATCAATGTCATAAGACCAGTAGCAGCAAAATGGGTGGATTCAGGTACGATGATTCTAAGTGAAATAAGTCACACAGAAAAAGAAACTTATCATAAGATATCACTTATGAAGATCCTGTAAACATGGCTACACTTGAACTGAGTTAGGAAAGAGAACAGTGTCTCACATTTAGAAAACACTCTTATGCCTGCTTAAGGGGGAAGGAGAGGTGGGGTGATGCATAAAACCAGAGTTTGATATAAGCACAGGTACCGTTCCAAAACCAACTATGGAATAGACAAGACCTACACCTTCCTCAGTGAAAGGGACTCAAAACCCCATATTTCCCGCAGAGGAATATATCTGACTAGTAAGAATCTTAAAACCTATGTATTGATATGTCTCCGTAAGGGAATCAAGTGTGTCTAGACTGGGATAAATATGGCAGCGAGAATCAGCTCAAACCCACTATAAAAAGGAATTTCAAAAATAAAACAAAAAAAACTGGGAAATTCTTTACAATTCCTTCAGGGTCTCTGATGAAACCTGAAATGACCCTATCTACAATGACAGCTGGATGTGGCATAAGGCTGGACACTTGGGACTGAGAGGATTGGTGAGATTGGGTGAGCAAATGCAGACCCTTTAAAGCAATAATGCATGGCACACATTCCATGGGTCCCAACTCTCCAGGTTGAAGGGAATATTACTACAGATATAACATGTACGGGAATCCTAGAGAATGGACACACTGTGAATACAAAAGGTTTCTAAAACTCAACGAATAGTCCCTCTCCTGGTGCTCCGGTTTGACTTTCCATCTGCTTTATTATCAACCTCCCAACTTGGAGAGACAGCCCCTTTAACCTCCTGGTTCGCACAGGTTGCCAATTTGGCAGAGGATGAAAGGGAAGAGGGAGAACCAATGAGAGAGTAGCTGTTAGGCATTTGGACGGGCACATATCACTGTAATTTCCCGGCAGGAAGAAGAATTAACCAAAGTCTCAGCCACCCACCGGGAATCAGTATAGATCCTGAACCAAAATTTTGGACTTGCGGTCAGCTCACCAAAAACGAGTTGAAAAATGGAGCTCAGGGGCACAGCAATTCACAAACTGGCCGAGTAATAAAGGACAACTATCGTCCAAAAATCTGTTGAGGGAAGGCAACGAGGCGGACTTGAAAGCGAGGCAGAATAGCAGGAAACAGATTTCCAGAGGTACGTTGGAATCGCCTTTAAAGCACAGGAAGAGGGGCACAACTTCGACAATGATGCACTTGGCCCAAAAGGGCGTATGCGTTTTCTCCTGAATATATTCAGGAGAAAACGCATACGCCCTTTTTGGCCAAGCAAGCAAGCGGGCAATGCAAATCTGCACTACAAAGAAGTATCACTTTCCACCGGTCAAAAGGGACATCCACAAAATGTGTAAAAACCAGAAAGGCAAGACAGGCCCTGGAGAACAGGGAGCCTTGTTATGCTGATGGGCGGGATGTAAATTGCCAACTGCCTCTCTGGAGGAGTGCATTGTGTTCCCTAAAACAAGTAAACAACAGAGCTACAGAGCCAAGGGCACTTCCAGTCTAGGGAATATACCTTGGGAAAACTGAAAATCAAAAAGACACAGCCACCCCAAAATTTAGGGCTGCACTGCTTACAAGGACCTCAACTTGGGTACACCTTAAATATCCCAGGAAATATAAAAATGGTTCAAAAAATTGTGGTACTTACGTACGATGGAATATCCCTCAGCCATGAAATCAATGTCATAAGACCAGTAGCAGCAAAATGGGTGGATTCAGGTACGATGATTCTAAGTGAAATAAGTCACACAGAAAAAGAAACTTATCATAAGATATCACTTATGAAGATCCTGTAAACATGGCTACACTTGAACTGAGTTAGGAAAGAGAACAGTGTCTCACATTTAGAAAACACTCTTATGCCTGCTTAAGGGGGAAGGAGAGGTGGGGTGATGCATAAAACCAGAGTTTGATATAAGCACAGGTACCGTTCCAAAAACCAACTATGGAATAGACAAGACCTACACCTTCCTCAGTGAAAGGGACTCAAAACCCCATATTTCCCGCAGAGGAATATATCTGACTAGTAAGAATCTTAAAACCTATGTATTGATATGTCTCCGTAAGGGAATCAAGTGTGTCTAGACTGGCACAAACATGGCAGCGAGAATCAGCTCAAACCCACTATAAAAAGGAATTTCAAAAACAAAACAAAAAAAACTGGGAAATTCTTTACAATTCCTTCAGGGTCTCTGATGAAACCTGAAATGACCCTATCTACAATGACAGCTGGATGTGGCATAAGGTTGGACACTTGGGACTGAGAGGATTGGTGAGATTGGGTGAGCAAATGCAGACCCTTTAAAGCAATAATGCATGGCACACATTCCATGGGTCCCAACTCTCCAGGTTGAAGGGAATATTACTACAGATATAACATGTACGGGAATCCTAGAGAACGGACACACTGTGAATACGAAAGGTTTCTAAAACTCAACGAATAGTCCCTCTCCTGGTGCTCCGGTTTGACTTTCCATCTGCTTTATTATCAACCTCCCAACTTGGAGAGACAGCCCCTTTAACCTCCTGGTTCGCACAGGTTGCCAATTTGGCAGAGGATGAAAGGGAAGAGGGAGAACCAATGAGAGAGTAGCTGTTAGGCATTTGGACGGGCACATATCACTGTAATTTCCCGGCAGGAAGAAGAATTAACCAAAGTCTCAGCCACCCACCGGGAATCAGTATAGATCCTGAACCAAAATTTTGGACTCGCGGTCAGCTCACCAAAAACGAGTTGAAAAATGGAGCTCAGGGGCACAGCAATTCACAAACTGGCCGAGTAAAAAAGGACAACTATCGTCCAAAAATCTGTTGAGGGAAGGCAACGAGGCGGACTTGAAAGCGTGGCAGAATAGCAGGAAACAGATTTCAAGAGGTACGTTGGAATTGCCTTTAAAGCACAGGAAGAGGGGCACAACTTCGACAATGATGCACTTGGCCAAAAAGGGTGTATGCGTTTTCTCCTGAATATATTCAGGAGAAAACGCATACGCCCTTTTTGGCCAAGCAAGCAAGCGGGCAATGCAAATCTGCACTACAAAGAAGTATCTCTTCCCACCGGTCAAAAGGGACTTCCACAAAATGTGTAAAAACCAGAAAGGCAAGACAGGCCCTGGAGAACAGAGTGCCTTGTTATGCTGATGGGCGGGATGTAAATTGCCAACTGCCTCTCTGGAGGAGTGCATTGTGTTCCCTAAAACAAGTAAACAACAGAGCTACAGAGCCAAGGGCACTTCCAGTCTAGGGAATATACCTTGGGAAAACTGAAAATCAAAAAGACACAGCCACCCCAAAATTTAGGGCTGCACTGCTTACAAGGACCTCAACTTGGGTACACCTTAAATATCCCAGGAAATATAAAAATGGTTCAAAAAATTGTGGTACTTACGTACGATGGAATATCCCTCAGCCATGAAATCAATGTCATAAGACCAGTAGCAGCAAAATGGGTGGATTCAGGTACGATGATTCTAAGTGAAATAAGTCACACAGAAAAAGAAACTTATCATAAGATATCACTTATGAAGATCCTGTAAACATGGCTACACTTGAACTGAGTTAGGAAAGAGAACAGTGTCTCACATTTAGAAAACACTCTTATGCCTGCTTAAGGGGGAAGGAGAGGTGGGGTGATGCATAAAACCAGAGTTTGATATAAGCACAGGTACCGTTCCAAAAACCAACTATGGAATAGACAAGACCTACACCTTCCTCAGTGAAAGGGACTCAAAACCCCATATTTCCCGCAGAGGAATATATCTGACTAGTAAGAATCTTAAAACCTATGTATTGATATGTCTCCGTAAGGGAATCAAGTGTGTCTAGACTGGGATAAATATGGCAGCGAGAATCAGCTCAAGCCCACTATAAAAAGGAATTTCAAAAATAAAACAAAAAAACTGGGAAATTCTTTACAATTCCTTCAGGGTCTCTGATGAAACCTGAAATGACCCTATCTACAATGACAGCTGGATGTGGCATAAGGCTGGACACTTGGGACTGAGAGGATTCGTGAGATTGGGTGAGCAAATGCAGACCCTTTAAAGCAATAATGCATGGCACACATTCCATGGGTCCCAACTCTCCAGGTTGAAGGGAATATTACTACAGATATAACATGTACGGGAATCCTAGAGAACGGACACACTGTGAATACGAATGCTTTCTAAAACTCAACGAATAGTCCCTCTCCTGGTGCTCCGGTTTGACTTTCCATCTGCTTTATTATCAACCTCCCAACTTGGAGAGACAGCCCCTTTAACCTCCTGGTTCGCACAGGTTGCCAATTTGGCAGAGGATGAAAGGGAAGAGGGAGAACCAATGAGAGAGTAGCTGTTAGGCATTTGGACGGGCACATATCACTGTAATTTCCCGGCAGGAAGAAGAATTAACCAAAGTCTCAGCCACCCACCGGGAATCAGTATAGATCCTGAACCAAAATTTTGGACTTGCGGTCAGCTCACCAAAAACGAGTTGAAAAATGGAGCTCAGGGGCACAGCAATTCACAAACTGGCCGAGTAATAAAGGACAACTATCGTCCAAAAATCTGTTGAGGGAAGGCAACGAGGCGGACTTGAAAGCGAGGCAGAATAGCAGGAAACAGATTTCCAGAGGTACGTTGGAATCGCCTTTAAAGCACAGGAAGTGGGGCACAATTTCGACAATGATGCACTTGGCCAAAAAGGGCGTATGCGTTTTCTCCTGAATATATTCAGGAGAAAACGCATACGCCCTTTTTGGCCAAGCAAGCAAGCGGGCAATGCAAATCTGCACTACAAAGAAGTATCACTTCCCACCGGTCAAAAGGGACATCCACAAAATGTGTAAAAACCAGAAAGGCAAGACAGGCCCTGGAGAACAGGGAGCCTTGTTATGCTGATGGGTGGGATGTAAATTGCCAACTGCCTCTCTGGAGGCTTGCATTGTGTTCCCTAAAACAAGTAAACAACAGAGCTACAGAGCCAAGGGCACTTCCAGTCTAGGGAATATACCTTGGGAAAACTGAAAATCAAAAAGACACAGCCACCCCAAAATTTAGGGCTGCACTGCTTACAAGGACCTCAACTTGGGTACACCTTAAATATCCCAGGAAATATAAAAATGGTTCAAAAAATTGTGGTACTTACGTACGATGGAATATCCCTCAGCCATGAAATCAATGTCATAAGACCAGTAGCAGCAAAATGGGTGGATTCAGGTACGATGATTCTAAGTGAAATAAGTCACACAGAAAAAGAAACTTATCATAAGATATCACTTATGAAGATCCTGTAAACATGGCTACACTTGAACTGAGTTAGGAAAGAGAACAGTGTCTCACATTTAGAAAACACTCTTATGCCTGCTTAAGGGGGAAGGAGAGGTGGGGTGATGCATAAAACCAGAGTTTGATATAAGCACAGGTACCGTTCCAAAAACCAACTATGGAATAGACAAGACCTACACCTTCCTCAGTGAAAGGGACTCAAAACCCCATATTTCCCGCAGAGGAATATATCTGACTAGTAAGAATCTTAAAACCTATGTATTGATATGTCTCCGTAAGGGAATCAAGTGTGTCTAGACTGGGATAAATATGGCAGCGAGAATCAGCTCAAACCCACTATAAAAAGGAATTTCAAAAATAAAACAAAAAAAACTGGGAAATTCTTTACAATTCCTTCAGGGTCTCTGATGAAACCTGAAATGACCCTATCTACAATGACAGCTGGATGTGGCATAAGGCTGGACACTTGGGACTGAGAGGATTGGTGAGATTGGGTGAGCAAATGCAGACCCTTTAAAGCAATAATGCATGGCACACATTCCATGGGTCCCAACTCTCCAGGTTGAAGGGAATATTACTACAGATATAACATGTACGGGAATCCTAGAGAACGGACACACTGTGAATACGAAAGGTTTCTAAAACTCAACGAATAGTCCCTCTCCTGGTGCTCCGGTTTGACTTTCCATCTGCTTTATTATCAACCTCCCAACTTGGAGAGACAGCCCATTTAACCTCCTGGTTCGCACAGGTTGCCAATTTGGCAGAGGATGAAAGGGAAGAGGGAAAACCAATGAGAGAGTAGCTGTTAGGCATTTGGACGGGCACATATCACTGTAATTTCCCGGCAGGAAGAAGAATTAACCAAAGTTTCACCCACCCACCGGGAATCAGTATAGATCCTGAACCAAAATTTTGGACTTGCGGTCAGCTCACCAAAAACGAGTTGAAAAATGGAGCTCAGGGGCACAGCAATTCACAAACTGGCCGAGTAATAAAGGACAACTATCGTCCAAAAATCTGTTGAGGGAAGGCAACGAGGCGGACTTGAAAGCGAGGCAGAATAGCAGGAAACAGATTTCCAGAGGTACGTTGGAATCGCATTTAAAGCACAGGAAGAGGGGCACAACTTCGACAATGATGCACTTGGACAAAAAGGGCGTATGCGTTTTCTCCTGAATATATTCAGGAGAAAACGCATACGCCCTTTTTGGCCAAGCAAGCAAGCGGGCAATGCAAATCTGCACTACAAAGAAGTATCACTTCCCACCGGTCAAAAGGGACATCCACAAAATGTGTAAAAACCAGAAAGGCAAGACAGGCCCTGGAGAACAGGGAGCCTTGTTATGCTGATGGGCGGGATGTAAATTGCCAACTGCCTCTCTGGAGGCGTGCATTGTGTTCCCTAAAACAAGTAAACAACAGAGCTACAGAGCCAAGGGCACTTCCAGTCTAGGGAATATACCTTGGGAAAACTGAAAATCAAAAAGACACAGCCACCCCAAAATTTAGGGCTGCACTGCTTACAAGGACCTCAACTTCGGTACACCTTAAATATCCCAGGAAATATAAAAATGGTTCAAAAAATTGTGGTACTTACGTACGATGGAATATCCCTCAGCCATGAAATCAATGTCATAAGACCAGTAGCAGCAAAATGGGTGGATTCAGGTACGATGATTCTAAGTGAAATAAGTCACACAGAAAAAGAAACTTATCATAAGATATCACTTATGAAGATCCTGTAAACATGGCTACACTTGAACTGAGTTAGGAAAGAGAACAGTGTCTCACATTTAGAAAACACTCTTATGCCTGCTTAAGGGGGAAGGAGAGGTGGGGTGATGCATAAAACCAGAGTTTGATATAAGCACAGGTACCGTTCCAAAAACCAACTATGGAATAGACAAGACCTACACCTTCCTCAGTGAAAGGGACTCAAAACCCCATATTTCCTGCAGAGGAATATATCTGACTAGTAAGAATCTTAAAACCTATGTATTGATATGTCTCCGTAAGGGAATCAAGTGTGTCTAGACTGGGATAAATATGGCAGCGAGAATCAGCTCAAACCCACTATAAAAAGGAATTTCAAAAATAAAACAAAAAAAACTGGGAAATTCTTTACAATTCCTTCAGGGTCTCTGATGAAACCTGAAATGACCCTATCTACAATGACAGCTGGATGTGGCATAAGGCTGGACACTTGGGACTGAGAGGATTGGTGAGATTGGGTGAGCAAATGCAGACCCTTTAAAGCAATAATGCATGGCACACATTCCATGGGTCCCAACTCTCCAGGTTGAAGGGAATATTACTACAGATATAACATGTACGGGAATCCTAGAGAACGGACACACTGTGAATACGAAAGGTTTCTAAAACTCAACGAATAGTCCCTCTCCTGGTGCTCCGGTTTGACTTTCCATCTGCTTTATTATCAACCTCCCAACTTGGAGAGACAGCCCCTTTAACCTCCTGGTTCGCACAGGTTGCCAATTTGGCAGAGGATGAAAGGGAAGAGGGAGAACCAATGAGAGAGTAGCTGTTAGGCATTTGGACGGGCACATATCACTGTAATTTCCCGGCAGGAAGAAGAATTAACCAAAGTCTCAGCCACCCACCGGGAATCAGTATAGATCCTGAACCAAAATTTTGGACTTGCGGTCAGCTCACCAAAAACGAGTTGAAAAATGGAGCTCAGGGGCACAGCAATTCACAAACTGGCCGAGTAATAAAGGACAACTATCGTCCAAAAATCTGTTGAGGGAAGGCAACGAGGCGGACTTGAAAGCGAGGCAGAATAGCAGGAAACAGATTTCCAGAGGTACGTTGGAATCGCCTTTAAAGCACAGGAAGAGGGGCACAACTTCGACAATGATGCACTTGGCCCAAAAGGGCGTATGCGTTTTCTCCTGAATATATTCAGGAGAAAACGCATACACCCTTTTTGGCCAAGCAAGCAAGCGGGCAATGCAAATCTGCACTACAAAGAAGTATCACTTCCCACCGGTCAAAAGGGACATCCACAAAATGTGTAAAAACCAGAAAGGCAAGACAGGCCCTGGAGAACAGGGAGCCTTGTTATGCTGATGGGCGGGATGTAAATTGCCAACTGCCTCTCTGGAGGAGTGCATTGTGTTCCCTAAAACAAGTAAACAACAGAGCTACAGAGCCAAGGGCACTTCCAGTCTAGGGAATATACCTTGGGAAAACTGAAAATCAAAAAGACACAGCCACCCCAAAATTTAGGGCTGCACTGCTTACAAGGACCTCAACTTGGGTACACCTTAAATATCCCAGGAAATATAAAAATGGTTCAAAAAATTGTGGTACTTACGTACGATGGAATATCCCTCAGCCATGAAATCAATGTCATAAGACCAGTAGCAGCAAAATGGGTGGATTCAGGTACGATGATTCTAAGTGAAATAAGTCACACAGAAAAAGAAACTTATCATAAGATATCACTTATGAAGATCCTGTAAACATGGCTACACTTGAACTGAGTTAGGAAAGAGAACAGTGTCTCACATTTAGAAAACACTCTTATGCCTGCTTAAGGGGGAAGGAGAGGTGGGGTGATGCATAAAACCAGAGTTTGATATAAGCACAGGTACCGTTCCAAAAACCAACTATGGAATAGACAAGACCTACACCTTCCTCAGTGAAAGGGACTCAAAACCCCATATTTCCCGCAGAGGAATATATCTGACTAGTAAGAATCTTAAAACCTATGTATTGATATGTCTCTGTAAGGGAATCAAGTGTGTCTAGACTGGGATAAATATGGCAGCGAGAATCAGCTCAAACCCACTATAAAAAGGAATTTCAAAAACAAAACAAAAAAAACTGGGAAATTCTTTACAATTCC
Source organism: Hyperoodon ampullatus (assembly GCF_949752795.1). Lineage (NCBI taxonomy): Eukaryota > Metazoa > Chordata > Mammalia > Artiodactyla > Ziphiidae > Hyperoodon > Hyperoodon ampullatus. The sequence goes on along the minus strand of NW_027640456.1, from coordinate 158,081 downwards.
TTCAGGGTCTCTGATGAAACCTGAAATGACCCTATCTACAATGACAGCTGGATGTGGCATAAGGCTGGACACTTGGGACTGAGAGGATTGGTGAGACTGGGTGAGCAAATGCAGACCCTTTAAAGCAATAATGCATGGCACACATTCCATGGGTCCCAACTCTCCAGGTTGAAGGGAATATTACTACAGATATAACATGTACGGGAATCCTAGAGAACGGACACACTGTGAATACGAAAGCTTTCTAAAACTCAACGAATAGTCTCTCTCCTGGTGCTCCGGTTTGACTTTCCATCTGCTTTATTATCAACCTCCCAACTTGGAGAGACAGCCCCTTTAACCTCCTGGTTCGCACAGGTTGCCAATTTGGCAGAGGATGAAAGGGAAGAGGGAGAACCAATGAGAGAGTAGCTGTTAGGCATTTGGACGGGCACATATCACTGTAATTTCCCGGCAGGAAGAAGAATTAATCAAAGACTCAGCCAACCACCGGGAATCAGTATAGATCCTGAACCAAAATTTTGGACTTGCGGTCAGCTCACCAAAAACGAGTTGAAAAATGGAGCTCAGGGGCACAGCAATTCACAAACTGGCCGAGTAATAAAGGACAACTATCGTCCAAAAATCTGTTGAGGGAAGGCAACGAGGCGGACTTGAAAGCGAGGCAGAATAGCAGGAAACAGATTTCAAGAGGTACGTTGGAATCGCCTTTAAAGCACAGGAAGAGGGGCACAACTTCGACAATGATGCACTTGGCACAAAAGGGCGTATGCGTTTTCTCCTGAATATATTCAGGAGAAAACGCATACGCCCTTTTAGGCCAAGCAAGCAAGCGGGCAATGCAAATCTGCACTACAAAGAAGTTTCACTTCCCACCGGTCAAAAGGGACATCCACAAAATGTGTAAAAACCAGAAAGGCAAGACAGGCCCTGGAGAACAGGGAGCCTTGTTATGCTGATGGGCGGGATGTAAATTGCCAACTGCCTCTCTGGAGGAGTGCATTGTGCTCCCTAAAACAAGTAAACAACAGAGCTACAGAGCCAAGGGCACTTCCAGTCTAGGGAATATACCTGGGAAAAACTGAAAATCAATAAGACAGAGCCACCCCAAAATTTAGGGCTGCACTGCTTACAAGGACCTCAACTTGGGTACACCTTAAATATCCCAGTAAATATAAAATTGGTTCAAAAAATTGTGGTACTTACGTACGATGGAATACCCCTCAGCCATGAAATCAATGTCATAAGACCAGTAGCAGCAAAATGGGTGGATTCAGGTACGATGATTCTAAGTGAAATAAGTCACAGAGAAAAAGAAACTTATCATAAGATATCACTTATGAAGATCCTGTAAACATGGCTACACTTGAACTGAGTTAGGAAAGAGAACAGTGTCTCACATTTAGAAAACACTCTTATGCCTGCTTAAGGGGGAAGGAGAGGTGGGGTGATGCATAAAACCAGAGTTTGATATAAGCACAGGTACCGTTCCAAAAACCAACTATGGAATACACAAGACCTACACCTTCCTCAGTGAAAGGGACTCAAAACCCCATATTTCCCGCAGAGGAATATATCTGACTAGTAAGAATCTTAAAACCTATGTATTGATATGTCTCCGTAAGGGAATCAAGTGTGTCTAGACTGGCATAAACATGGCAGCGAGAATCAGCTCAAACCCACTATAAAAAGGAATTTCAAAAACAAAACAAAAAAACTGGGAAATTCTTTACAATTCCTTCAGGTTCTCTGATGAAACCTGGAATGACCCTATCTACAACGACAGCTGGATGTGGCATAAGGCTGGACACTTGGGACTGAGAGGATTGGTGAGATTGGGTGAGCAAATGCAGACCCTTTAAAGCAATAATGCATGGCACCCATTCAATGGGTCCCAACTCTCCAGGTTGAAGGGAATATTACTACAGTTATAACATGTACGGGAAACCTAGAGAACGGACACACTGTGAATACAAAAGGTTTCTAAAATTCAAAGAATAGTCCCTCTCCTGGTGCTCCGGTTAGACTTTCCATCTGCTTTACTATCAACCTCCCAACTTGGAGAGACAGCCCGTTTAACCTCCTGGTTCACACAGGTTGCCAATTTGGCAGAGGATGAAAGGAAAGAGGGAGAACCAATGAGAGAGTAGCTGTTAGGCAATTGGACGGGCACATATCACTTGAACTTCCCGGCAGGAAGAAGAATTAACCAAAGTCTCAGCCACCCACCGGAATCAGTATAGGTCCAGAACCAAAATTTTGGACTTACGGTCAGCTCACCAAAAACGAGTTGAAAAATGGAGCTCAGGGGCACAGCAATTCACAAACTGGCCGAGTAATAAAGGACAACTATCTTCCAAAAATCTGTTGAGGGAAGGCAACGAGGCGGACTTGAAAGCGAGGCAGAATAGCAGGAAACAGATTTCAAGAGGTACGTTGGAATCGCCTTTAAAGCACAGGAAGAGGGGCACAACTTCGACAATGATGCACTTGGCCAAAAAGCGCGTATGCGTTTTCTCCTGAATATATTCAGGAGAAAACGCATACGCCCTTTTTGGCCAAGTAAGCAAGCGTGCAATGCAAATCTGCACTTCAAAGAAGTATCACTTCCCACCGGTCAAAAGGGACATCCACAAAATGTGTAAAAACCAGAAAGGCAAGACAGGCCCTGGAGAACAGGGAGCCTTGTTATGCTGATGGGCGGGATGTAAATTGCCAACTGCCTCTCTGGAGGAGTGCATTGTGTTCCCTAAAACAAGTAAACAACAGAGCTACAGAGCCAAGGGCACTTCCAGTCTAGGAAATATACCTTGGGAAAACTGAAAATCAATAAGACAGAGCCACCCCAAAATTTAGGGCTGCACTGCTTACAAGGACCTCAACTTGGGTACACCTTAAATATCCCAGGAAATATAAAAATGGTTCAAAAAATTGTGGTACTTACGTACGATGGAATATCCCTCAGCCATGAAATCAATGTCATAAGACCAGTAGCAGCAAAATGGGTGGATTCAGGTACGATGATTCTAAGTGAAATAAGTCACACAGAAAAAGAAACTTATCATAAGATATCACTTATGAAGATCCTGTAAACATGGCTACACTTGAACTGAGTTAGGAAAGAGAACAGTGTCTCACATTTAGAAAACACTCTTATGCCTGCTTAAGGGGGAAGGAGAGGTGGGGTGATGCATAAAACCAGAGTTTGATATAAGCACAGGTACCGTTCCATAAATCAACTATGGAATAGACAAGACCTACACCTTCCTTAGTGAAAGGGACTCAAAACCCCATATTTCCCGCAGAGGAATATATCTGACTAGTAAGAATCTTAAAACCTATGTATTGATATGTCTCCGTAAGGGAATCAACTGTGTCTAGACTGGCATTAACATGGCAGCGAGAATCAGCTCAAACCCACTATAAAAAGGAATTTCAAAAACAAAACAAAAAAACTGGGAAATTCTTTACAATTCCTTCAGGGTCTCTGATGAAACCTGGAATGACCCTATCTACAACGACAGCTGGATGTGGCATAAGGAGGGACACTTGGGACTGAGATGATGGGTGAGATTGGGTGAGCCAATGCAGACCCTTTAAAGCACAAATGCCTGGCACCCATTCCATGGGTCCCAACTCTCCAGGTTGAAGGGAATATTACTACAGCTATAACATGTACGGGAAACCTAGAGAACGGACACACTGTGAATACGAAAGGTTTCTAAACCTGAACGAATAGTCCCTCTCCTGGTGCTCCAGTTTGACTTTCCATCTGCTTTACTATCAACCTCCCAAATTGGAGAGACAGCCCCTTTAACCTCCTGGTTCGCACAGGTTGCCAATTGGGCAGAGGATGAAAGGGAAGAGGGAGAACCAATGAGGGAGTAGCTGTTAGGCATTTGGACGGGCACATATCACTCTAATTTCCCGGCAGGAAGAAGTATTAACCAAAGTCTCAGCCCCCCTCCGGGAACCAGCATAGGTCCTGAACCAAAATTTTGGACTTGCGGTCAGCTCACCAAAAACGAGTTGAAAAATGGTGCTCAGAGTCACAGCAATTCACAATCTGGACGAATAATAAAGGACAACTATCGTCCAAAAATCTGTTGAGGGAAGGCAACGAGGCGCACTTGAAAGCGAGGCAGAATAGCAGGAAACAGATTTCAAGAGGTACGTTGGAATCGCCTTTAAAGCACAGGAAGAGGGGCACAACTTCGACAATGATGCACTTGGCCAAAAAGGGCGTATGCGTTTTCTCCTGAATATATTCAGGAGAAAATGCATACGCCCTTTTTGGCCAAGCAAGCAAGCGGGCAATGCAAATCTGCACTACAAAGAAGTATCACTTCCCACCGGTCAAAAGGGACATCCACAAAATGTGTAAAAACCAGAAAGGCAAGACAGGCCCTGGAGAACAGTGAGCCTTGTTATGCTGATAGGCGTGATGTAAATTGCCAACTGCCTTTCTGGAGGAGTACATTGTGTTCCCTAAAACAAGTAAAGAAGAGAGCTACAGAGCCAAGGGCACTTCCAGTCTAGGGAATATACCTTGGGAAAACTGAAAATCAATAAGACAGAGCCACCCCAAAATTTAGGGCTGCACTGCTTACAAGGACCTCAACTTGGGTACACCTTAAATATCCCAGGAAATATATAAATGGTTCTAAAAATTGTGGTACTTACGTACGATGGAATATCCCTCAGCCATGAAATCAATGTCATAAGACCAGTAGCAGCAAAATGGGTGGATTCAGGTACGATGATTCTAAGTGAAATAAGTCACAGAGAAAAAGAAACTTATCATAAGACATCACTTATGAAGATCCTGTAAACATGGCTACACTTGAACTGAGTTAGGAAAGAGAACAGTGTCTCACATTTAGAAAACACTCTTATGCCTGCTTAAGGGGGAAGGAGAGGTGGGGTGATGCATAAAACCAGAGTTTGATATAAGCACAGGTACCGTTCCATAAATCAACTATGGAATAGAAAAGACCTACACCTTCCTCAGTGAAAGGGACTCAAAACCCCATATTTCCCGCAGAGCAATATATCTGACTAGTAAAAATCTTAAAACCTATGTATTGATATGTCTCCGTAAGGGAATCAAGTGTGTCCAGACTGGCATTAACATGGCAGTGAGAATCAGCTCACACCCACTATAAAAAGGAATTTCAAAAACAAAACAAAAAAACTGGGAAATTCTTTTCAAGTCCTTCAGGGTCTCTGATGAAACCTGGAATGACCCTATCTACTACGACAGCTGGATGTGGCATAAGTCTGGACACTTGGGACTGAGAGTATTGGTGAGATTGGGTGAGCAAATGCAGACCCTTTAAAGCAATAATGCATGGCACCCATTCCATGGGTCACAACACTCCAGGTTGAAGGGAATATTACTACAGCTATAACGTAAAAAGGAAACCTAGAGAACGGACACACTGTGAATACGAAAGGTTTCAAAAACTCAACGAATAGTCCCTCTCCTGGTGCTCCGGTTTGACTTTCCACCTGCTTTACTATCAACCTCCCAACTTGGAGAGACAGCCCCTTTAACCTCCTGATTCGCACAGGTTGCCAATTGGGCAGAGGATGAAAGGGAAGAGGGAGAACCAATGAGAGTGTAGTTGTTAGGCATTTGGACGGGCACATATCACTCTAACTTCCCGGCATGAAGAAGAATTAACCAAAGTCTCAGCCCCCCACCGGGAACCAGTGTAGATCCTGAACCAAAATTTTGGACTTGCGCTCAGCTCACAAAATAACGAGTTGAAAAATGGAGATCAGGTGCACAGCAATTCACAAACTGGCAGGGTGATAAAGGAAAACTATCGTCAAAAAATCTGTTAAGGGAAGGCAACGAGGCAGACTTGAAAGTGACGCAGAATAGCAGGAAACAGATTTCAAGAGGTACGATGGAATCGCCTTTAAAGCACAGGAAGAGGGGCACAACTTCGACAATGATGCACTTGGCCAAAAAGGGTGTATGTTATTTCTCCTGAATATATTCAGGAGAAAACGCATACACCCTTTTTGGCTAAGCAAGCAAGCAGGGAATGCAAATCTGCACTACAAAGATGTATCACTTCCCACCGGTCAAAAGGGACATCCACAAAATGTGTAAAAACCAGAAAGGCAAGACAGGCCCTGGAGAACAGGCAGCCTTGTTATGCTGATGGGCGGGATGTAAATTGCCAGCTGACTCTCTGGAGGAGTGCATTGTGTTCCCTAAAACAAGTAAACAACAGAGCTACAGAGCCAGTGGCACTTCCAGTCTAGGGAATATACCTTGGGAAAACTGAAAATCAATAAGACAGAGCCACCCCAAAATTTAGGGCTGCACTGCTTACAAGGACCTCAACTTGTGTACAACTTAAATATCCCAGGAAATATAAAAACGGTTCAAAAAATTGTGGTACTTACGTACGATGGAATATCCCTCAGCCATGAAGTCAATGTCATAAGACCAGTAGCAGCAAAATGGGTGGATTCAGGTACGATGATTCTAAGTGAAATAAGTCACACAGAAAAAGAAACTTATCATAAGATATCACTTATGAAGATCCTGTTAACATGGCTACACTTGAACTGAGTTAGGAAAGAGAACAGAGTCTCACATTTAAAAAACACCCTTATGCCTGCTTAAGGGGGAAGGAGAGGTCGGGTGATGCATAAAACCAGAGTTTGATATAAGCACAGGTACCATTCCAAAAACCAACTATGGAATAGTCAAGACCTACACCTTCCTCAGTGAAAGGGACTCAAAACCCCATATTTCCCACAGAGGAATATATCTGACTAGTAAGAATCTTAAAACCTATGTATTGATATGTCTCCGTAAGGGAATCAAGTGTGTCTAGACTGGCATAAACATGGCAGCGAGAATCAGCTCAAACCCACTATAAAAAGGAATTTCAAAAACAAACAAAAAAACTGGGAAATTCTTTACAATTCCTTCAGGGTCTCTGATGAAACCTGGAATGGCCCTATCTACAATACACCTGGATGTGGCATAAGGCTGGACACTTGGGACTGAGAGGATTGGTGAGATGGGTGAGCAAATGCAGACCCTTTAAAGCACAAATGCCTGGCACCCATTCCATGGGTCCCAACTCTCCAGGTTGAAGGGAATATTACTACATCTATAACATGTATGGGAAACCTAGAGAACAGACACACTGTGAATACTAAAGGTTTCTAAAACTCAACGAATAGTCCCTCTCCTGGTGCTCTGGTTTGACTTTCCATCTGCTTTACTATCAATCTACCAACTTGGAGAGACAGCCCCTTTAACCTCCTGGTTCGCACAGGATTTCAATTTGGCAGTGGATGAAAGGGAAGAGGGAGAACCAATGAGAGAGTAGCTGTAAGGCATTTGGACGGGCACATATCTCTCTAACTTCCCGGCAGGAAGAAGAAGTAACCAAAGTCTCAGCCCCCCACCTGGAACCAGCATAGTTCCTGAACCAAAATTTTGGACTTGCGGTAAGCTCACAAAAAACGAGTTGAAAAATGGAGCTCAGGGGCACAGCAATTCACAAACTGGCAGAGTAATAAAGGACAACTATCGTCCAAAAATCTGTGAACGCTAGGCAACGAGGCGGACTTGAAAGCGAGGCAGAATAGCAGGAAACAGATTTCAAGAGGTACGTTGGAATCGCCTGTAAAGCAGAGGAAGAGAGGCACAACTTCGAAAATGATGCACTTGGCCAAAAAAGGCGTATGCGTTTTCCTCTGAATATATTCAGGAGAAAACGCATACGCCTTTTTTGGCCAAGCAAGCAAGCGGGCAATTCAAATCTGCACTACAAAGAAGTATCACTTCCCACCAGTCAAAAGGGACTTCCAGAAAATGTGTAAAACCAGAAAGGAAAGAGAGGCCCTGTAGAACAGGGAGCCTTGATATGCTGATGGGCGGGATGTAAATTGCCAACTGCCTCTCTGGAGGAGTGCATTGTGTTCCCTAAAAGAAGTAAACAACAGAGTTACAGAGCCAAGGGCACTTCCAGTCTAGGGAATATACCTTGGGAAAACTGAAACTCAAAAAGACACAGCCAGACCAAAATTTAGGGCTGCACTGCTTAGAGACACCTCAACTTGGGTACAATATAAATATCCCAGGAAATATAAAAACGGTTCAAAAAATTGTGGTACTTACGTAAGATGGAATATCCCTCAGCCATTAAATCAATGTCATAAGACCAGTAGTAGCAAAATGAGTGGATTCAGGTACAATGATTCTAAGTGAAATTAGTCACACAGAAAAAGAAACTTATCATAAGATATCACTCATGAAGATCCTGTAAACATGGCTACACTTGAACTGAGTTAGGAAAGAGAACAGAGTCTCACATTTAGAAAACACTCTTATGCCTGTTTAAATGGGAAGCAGAGGTGGGGTGATGCATAAAACCAGAGTTTGATAAAAGCACAGGAACCGTTCCAAAAACCAACTATGGAATAGACAAGACCTACACCTTCCTCAGTGAAAGGGACTCAAAACCCCATATTTCCCGCAGAGGAATATATCTGACTAGTAAGAATCTTAAAACCTATGTATTGATATGTCTCCATAAGGGAATCAAGTGTGTCTAGACTGGCATAAACATGGCAGCGAGAATCAGCTCAAACCCACTATAAAAAGAATTTCAAAAACAAAACAAAAAAACTGGGAAATTCTTTACAATTCCTTCAGGGTCACTGATGAAACCTGGAATGACCCTATCTACAATGACAGCTGGATGAGGCATAATGCTGGACACTTGGTGCTGAGAGGATTGGTGAGATTGGGTGAGCAAATGCAGACCCTTTAAAGCAGAAATGCATGGCACCCATTCCATGGGACCCAACTCTCCAGGTTTAAGGGAATATTACTACAGCTATAACATGTACGGGAAACATAGAAAACGGACACAATGTGAATACGAAAGGTTTCTAAAACTCAACGAATAGTCCCTCTCCTGGTGCTCCTGTTTGACTTTCCATCTGCTTTACTATCAACCTCCCAACTTGGAGAGACAGCCCCTTTAACCTACTGGTTCACACAGGTTTCCATTTTGGCAGAGGATGAAAGGGAAGCGGGAGAACCAATGAGAGAGTAGCTGTTAGGCATTTGGACGGTCACATATCACTTTAATTTCCGGGCAGGAAGAAGAATTAACCAAAGTCTTAGCCACCCACCGGGAACCAGCATAGGTCCTGAACCAAATTTTTAAACATGCGGTCAGCTCACAAAAACGAGTTGAAAAATGGAGCTCAGGGGCACAGCAATTCACAAACTGGCCGAGTAATAAAGGACAACTATCGTCCAAAAATCTGTTGAGGGAAGGCAACGAGGCAGACTTGACAGCGAGGCAGAATAGCAGGAAACAGATTTCAAGAGGTACGTTGGAATCGCCTTTAAAGCACAGGAAGAGGGGCACAACTTCGACAATGATGCACTTGGCCAAAAAGGGCGTATGCGTTTTCTCCTGAATATATTCAAGAGAAAACGCATACGCCCTTTTTGGCCAAGCAAGCAAGCGGGCAATGCAAATCTGCACTACAAAGAAGTATCACTTCCGACTGTTCAAAAGGGACATCCACAAAATGTGTAAAATCCAGAAAGGCAAGACAGGCCCCGGAGAACAGGGAGGCTTGTTTTGCTGATGGGCGGGTTGTAAACTGCCAACTGCATCTCTGGAGGAGTGCATTGTGTTCCCTAAAACAAGAAAACAACAGAGCTACAGAGCCAAGGGCACTTCCAGTCTAGGGAATATACCTTGGGAAACCTGAAAATCAATAAGACAGATCCACCCCAAAATTTAGGGGTGCACTGCTTACAAGAACCTCAACTTGGGTACACCTTAAATATCCCAGGAAATATAAAAATGGTTCAAAAATTTGTGGTACTTCCGTACGATGGAATATCCCTCAGCCATGCAATCAATGGCATAAGACCAGTAGCAGCAAAATGAGTGGATTGAGGTATGATGCTTCTAAGTGAAATAAGTCACACAGAAAAAGAAACTTATATTAAGATATCACTTATGAAGATCCTATAAACATGGCTACACTTGAACTCAGTTAAGAAAGAGAACAGAGTCTCACCTTTGGAAAACAATCTAATGCCTGCTTAAGGGGGAATGAGAGGTGGGGTGATGCATAAAACCAGAGTTTGATATAAGCACAGGTACCGTTCCAAACACAAACTATGGAATAGACAAGACCTACTCCTTCGTCAATGAAAGGGACCCGAGGCATCTGTGAGTAACCGTGAGCTGAGCCCCAGGCCAGCTGCTGTTGAACTTTTCCTACCCTTCCCAGGTAAAACACCTGAATATGTACAAGGGCTTGAAAGCCTAGAGGAAGGGGCGTGGAGCCACACCAGCGACAGCACACAGGCCAACTTGGTGCCTGCAGGCCAGCGAGTATGGTCCTGGACCTGGTCGCTCTTCTGGAAGCTTTCCATTGCCCTGCCTGAGATACCCCTCCTGTCCCGGCACCCACTGCTTTTTTCCTTCCTCACCTCTGTCCGGAGAGAAATTCCAGTGGAAGGTATGTGTGCCACATCCTCTTCTTTACAGGTGGAAGCCTGGCAACTCCTGCAGAAAGTCCATCAGAGACCCACTCACACCGGGCCACCCACAAAGCCATGGCCCCTCACTCCCTCCCACCAGCACAGCCCCGAGACTGCTGACGGGGCAGAGAATATGGAGTCAGGCACAGCTTCAGGGGCTATTGCTGCCTGCAGCGCTGTTTATATTGACCTCAACCCAGGCACACCTAGGGAGGGCCGGCCGGCAGGGTCAGGCTACCCAGGTCAGCTAATATTCAGCCCTCAGGGAATCACATGGTTGAAAATGGACCTCGCTAAGGCAGAATAGAAGCCATGGAATAAAAGGACACAATAACATTTGCAGCACCGTAGGTGTGTCTAGAGGTAATCACGTGACTTTTAGTAAGTCAGAAAGTGAAAGACACATATCATATCATATCTCTTATAGGTGTGACCGAAAAATGGATACCAGGGCAGATATTTCCACGGAGAAGGGCAATCACAGATTCATTCAACAAACTTATGGTTCACCAATGGAAAGGTGTGAGGATTGGTTTCATTATGATATTGGGGTTAACAGACATATACAAACACAGGTGACATATATAATCACCAAAGACCTACAGAATACCAAGAGAAGACTACTCAACATTCTGTCATAAGGTACATGGGAAAAGGATCCCAGGAAGAACAGACATATGTGTATGTGTAAAAGAACCACATCTTCCACACCTACAACAAGCCAAACATTGTAATCAAATTTGCTGTAATAAAAAATAAAAAATTAAATTAAAAACACGAACAAGAAGTAGTGAGACAAACTTGAGGGGCTTTCTCCTGGCACATTCCATTCTAAATTCCAATCTAGAACACGACTTCCATTGAGGCTCTGTTGCCCCAGTAACCAGATTTGGTAAGGGAGACCTGCTGCCACCTTGTGGCCGTTTCACACAACAGCAGCTTTAATCCCAGCGCTAATGGTCAGTTGATATTCAAAATCATTGCAGGCCTGTAAATGACACCTGCCCTGAAAACAAATCCTGGGTTCATATATCGACCAAAAAATTCAAAGGACGTCCATATTTCAAAACGACAGTTTCAAAAGGCATATTTTACACACATTAGTGTTCTGCTTCTTTTCCTTTCTTTCTTTTTTTGTTAAAAAAACGGGAATGGCAAAAAGCATCCCCCAGAATGGGCGAAAATATTTGCAAACGAATCAATGGACAAAAGTTTAATCTCCAATATATATAAAGAGCACATGCAGCTTAATATTAAAAAAACAAACAACCCAATACAAAAATGGGCAGAAGATCTAAAGAGACGTTTCTTCAAAGAAGACACAGAGATGGCCAAGACGCCCATGAAAAGCTGCTCAATATCACTAATTATTAGAGAAATGCAAATCAAAACTACAATGAGGTATGACCTCACACCTGTTACAATTGGCATCATCAGAAAATCTACAAACAACGAATTCTGGGGAGGGTGTGGACAAAAGGATCCCTCTTCCACTAGTGGTGGAAATGTAAATTGATACAGTCACGATGGAGAACAGTATGGAGTTTCCTTAAAAAAACTAGAAATAGAATTACCATATGATCCAGCAATCCCACTTCTGGGCATATACCCAGATAAAACCATAAATAAAAAAGGCACATTCACCACAATGCTCATTTCAGCACTATTTACGATAGCCAGGTAATGGAAGCAACCTAAATACCCACAGACAGACGAATGGATAAAGATGTGGTACATATATAAAATGGAATATTACTCAGCCATAAGAAGGAATGAAACTGGGTCATTTGTAGAGACGTCGATGGATCTAGAGACTGTCATACAGAATGAAGTAAGTCAGAAAGAGACAAACAAATATTGTATATTAATGCATATATGTGAAACCTAGAAAAATGGTACAGATGAACTGGTTTGCAGGGAAGAAATAGAGACACAGACGTAGAGAACACACGTATGGACACCAAGTGTGGGAAGCCATGGGGAGGTGGTGTTGGGGTGAGTTGGGAGATTGGGATTGACCTGTATACATGTATATGCATAAAATACATAACTAATAATAACCTGCTGTATAAAAAATAAATAAAATTAAATTTCAAAATTTTAAACAATAAAATTTAAAAATAAAACAGAAAAAAGTTCTTCCCTTCACACAGATGTATTTATATGAATGAATTATTCCCATGCTTATATCTATAAATACATAAAAGAGGAATAAAATCTAACTTGAACCAAAAAAGAAAAAAAAAAAAAACCTGAACCCACGAGTTAGACAGAGGAAAACACAATCAGGGCACTTGCTCCATCGGTAAACCATTCTGAAATTGGTCAGAGGTGGGGAATCATCTCCCATAGAGCCAGCAGCCCACTCCTACGCAAGGAGCGTCCTCATTGCAAAGCGGGGGGCCATGCCGAGGCATCTGTGAGTAACCGTGAGCTGAGCCCCAGGCCAGCTGCTGTTGAACTTTTCCCACCCTTCCCAGGTAAAACACCTGAATATGTACAAGGGCTTGAAAGCCTAGAGGAAGGGCCGTGGAGCCACACCAGCGACAGCACGCAGGCCAAATTGGTGCCTGCAGGCCAGTCAGGATGGTCCTGGCCCTGGGCGCTCTTCTGGAAGCTTTCCATTGCCCTGCCTGAGATACCCCTCCTGTCCCGGCCCCCACTGCTTTTTTCCTTCCTCACCTCTGTCCGGAGAGAAATTCCAGCGGAAGGTATGGGTGACACATCCTCTTCATTACAGGTGGAAGCCTGGCAACTCCTGCAGAAAGTCCAGCAGAGACCCACTCACACCGGGCCACCCACAAAGCCGTGGCCCCTCACTCCCTCCCACCAGCACAGCCCCGACACTGCTGACGGGGCAGAGAATATGGAGTCAGGCACAGCTTCAGGGGCTATTGCTGCCTGCAGCGCTGTTTATATTGACCTCAACCCAGGCACACCTGGGGAGGGCCGGCCGGCAGGGTCAGGCTACCCAGGTCAGCTAATCCTCAGCCCTCAGGGAATCACATTGTTGAAAATGGACCTCGCTAAGGCAGAATAGAAGCCAAGGAATAAAAGGACACAATGCCATTTGTAGCACCGTAGGTGTGTCTAGAGGTAAGCACGTGAGTTGTTGTAAGTCAGAAAGTGAAAGACACATATCATATCATATCTCTTATAGGTGTGACCGAAAAATGGATACCAGGGCAGATATTTCCACGGAGAAGGGCAATCACAGATTCATTCAACAAACTTATGGTTCACCAATGGAAAGGTGTGAGGATTGGTTTCATTATGATATTGGGGTTAACAGACATATACAAACACAGGTGACATATATAATCACCAAAGACCTACAGAATACCAAGAGAAGACTACTCAACATTCTGTCATAAGGTACATGGGAAAAGGATCCCAGGAAGAACAGACATATGTGTATGTGTAAAAGAACCACATCTTCCACACCTACAACAAGCCAAACATTGTAATCAAATTTGCTGTAATAAAAAATAAAAAAATTAAATTAAAAACACGAACAAGAAGTAGTGAGACAAACTTGAGGGGCTTTCTCCTGGCACATTCCATTCTAAATTCCAATCTAGAACACGACTTCCATTGAGGCTCTGTTGCCCCAGTAACCAGATTTGGTAAGGGAGACCTGCTGCCACCTTGTGGCCGTTTCACACAACAGCAGCTTTAATCCCAGCGCTAATGGTCAGTTGATATTCAAAATCATTGCAGGCCTGTAAATGACACCTGCCCTGAAAACAAATCCTGGGTTCATATATCGACCAAAAAATTCAAAGGACGTCCATATTTCAAAACGACAGTTTCAAAAGGCATATTTTACTCACATTAGTGTTCTGCTTCTTTTTCTTTCTTTCTTTTTTTGTTAAAAAAACGGGAATGGCAAAAAGCATCCCTCAGAATGGGCGAAAATATTTTCAAACGAATCAATGGACAAAAGTTTAATCTCCAATATATATAAAGAGCTCATGCAGCTTAATATTAAAAAAACAAACAACCCAATACAAAAATGGGCAGAAGATCTAAAGAGACGTTTCTTCAAAGAAGACACAGAGATGGCCAAGACGCACATGGAAAGCTGCTCAACATCACTAATTATTAGAGAAATGCAAATCAAAACTACAATGAGGTATCACCTCACACCTGTTACAATTGGCATCATCAGAAAATCTACAAACAACGAATTCTGGGGAGGGTGTGGACAAAAGGATCCCTCTTCCACTAGTGGTGGAAATGTAAATTGATACAGTCACGATGGAGAACAGTATGGAGTTTCCTTAAAAAAACTAGAAATAGAATTACCATATGATCCAGCAATCCCACTTCTGGGCATATACCCAGATAAAACCATAAATCAAAAAGGCACATTCACCACAATGCTCATTTCAGCACTATTTACGATAGCCAGGTAATGGAAGCAACCTAAATACCCACAGACAGACGAATGGATAAAGATGTGGTACATATATAAAATGGAATATTACTCAGCCATAAGAAGGAATGAAACTGGGTCATTTGTAGAGACGTCGATGGATCTAGAGACTGTCATACAGAATGAAGTAAGTCAGAAAGAGACAAACAAATATTGTATATTAATGCATATATGTGGAACCTAGAAAAATGGTACAGATGAACTGGTTTGCAGGGAAGAAATAGAGACACAGAGGTAGAGAACCCACGTATGGACACCAAGTGTGGGAAGCCACGGGGAGGTGGTGTTGGGGTGAGTTGGGAGATTGGGATTGACCTGTATACATGTATATGCATAAAATACATAACTAATAATAACCTGCTGTATAAAAAATAAATAAAATTAAATTTCAAAATTTTAAAAAATAAAATTTAAAAATAAAACAGAAAAAAGTTCTTCCCTTCACACAGATGTATTTATATGAATGAATTATTTCCATGCTTATATCTATAAATACATAAAAGAGGCATAAAATCTAACTTGAACCAAAAAAGAAAAAAAAAAACCTGAACCCACGAGTTAGACAGAGGAAAACACAATCAGGGCACTTGCTCCATCGGTAAACAATTCTGAAATTGGTCAGAGGTGGGGAATCATCTCCCATAGAGCCAGCAGCTCACTCCTACGCAAGGAGCGTCCTCATTGCAAAGCGGGGGGCCATGCCGAGGCATCTGTGAGTAACCGTGAGCTGAGCCCCAGGCCAGCTGCTGTTGAACTTTTCCCACCCTTCCCAGGTAAAACACCTGAATATGTACAAGGGCTTGAAAGCCTAGAGGAAGGGCCGTGGAGCCACACCAGCGACAGCACGCAGGCCAACTTGGTGCCTGCAGGCCAGTCAGGATGGTCCTGGCCCTGGGCGCTCTTCTGGAAGCTTTCCATTGCCCTGCCTGTGATACCCCTCCTGTCCCGGCCCCCACTGCTTTTTTCCTTCCTCACCTCTGTCCGGAGAGAAATTCCAGCGGAAGGTATGGGTGACACATCCTCTTCATTACAGGTGGAAGCCTGGCAACTCCTGCAGAAAGTCCAGCAGAGACCCACTCACACCGGGCCACCCACAAAGCCGTGGCCCCTCAATCCCTCCCACCAGCACAGCCCCGACACTGCTGACGGGGCAGAGAATATGGAGTCAGGCACAGCTTCAGGGGCTATTGCTGCCTGCAGCGCTGTTTATATTGACCTCAACCCAGGCACACCTTGGGAGGGCCGGCCGGCAGGGTCAGGCTACCCAGGTCAGCTAAACCTCAGCCCTCAGGGAATCACATTGTTGAAAATGGACCTCGCTAAGGCAGAATAGAAGCCAAGGAATAAAAGGACACAATAACATTTGTAGCACCGTAGGTGTGTCTAGAGGTAAGCACGTGAGTTGTTGTAAGTCAGAAAGTGAAAGACACATATCATATCATATCTCTTATAGGTGTGACCGAAAAATGGATACCAGGGCAGATATTTCCACGGAGAAGGGCAATCACAGATTCATTCAACAAACTTATGGTTCACCAATGGAAAGGTGTGAGGATTGGTTTCATTATGATATTGGGGTTAACAGACATATACAAACACAGGTGACATATATAATCACCAAAGACCTACAGAATACCAAGAGAAGACTACTCAACATTCTGTCATAAGGTACATGGGAAAAGGATCCCAGGAAGAACAGACATATGTGTATGTGTAAAAGAACCACATCTTCCACACCTACAACAAGCCAAACATTGTAATCAAATTTGCTGTAATAAAAAATAAAAAAATTAAATTAAAAACACGAACAAGAAGTAGTGAGACAAACTTGAGGGGCTTTCTCCTGGCACATTCCATTCTAAATTCCAATCTAGAACACGACTTCCATTGAGGCTCTGTTGCCCCAGTAACCAGATTTGGTAAGGGAGACCTGCTGCCACCTTGTGGCCGTTTCACACAACAGCAGCTTTAATCCCAGCGCTAATGGTCAGTTGATATTCAAAATCATTGCAGGCCTGTAAATGACACCTGCCCTGAAAACAAATCCTGGGTTCATATATCGACCAAAAAATTCAAAGGACGTCCATATTTCAAAACGACAGTTTCAAAAGGCATATTTTACTCACATTAGTGTTCTGCTTCTTTTTCTTTCTTTCTTTTTTTGTTAAAAAAACGGGAATGGCAAAAAGCATCCCTCAGAATGGGCGAAAATATTTTCAAACGAATCAATGGACAAAAGTTTAATCTCCAATATATATAAAGAGCTCATGCAGCTTAATATTAAAAAAACAAACAACCCAATACAAAAATGGGCAGAAGATCTAAAGAGACGTTTCTTCAAAGAAGACACAGAGATGGCCAAGACGCACATGGAAAGCTGCTCAACATCACTAATTATTAGAGAAATGCAAATCAAAACTACAATGAGGTATCACCTCACACCTGTTACAATTGGCATCATCAGAAAATCTACAAACAACGAATTCTGGGGAGGGTGTGGACAAAAGGATCCCTCTTCCACTAGTGGTGGAAATGTAAATTGATACAGTCACGATGGAGAACAGTATGGAGTTTCCTTAAAAAAACTAGAAATAGAATTACCATATGATCCAGCAATCCCACTTCTGGGCATATACCCAGATAAAACCATAAATCAAAAAGGCACATTCACCACAATGCTCATTTCAGCACTATTTACGATAGCCAGGTAATGGAAGCAACCTAAATACCCACAGACAGACGAATGGATAAAGATGTGGTACATATATAAAATGGAATATTACTCAGCCATAAGAAGGAATGAAACTGGGTCATTTGTAGAGACGTCGATGGATCTAGAGACTGTCATACAGAATGAAGTAAGTCAGAAAGAGACAAACAAATATTGTATATTAATGCATATATGTGGAACCTAGAAAAATGGTACAGATGAACTGGTTTGCAGGGAAGAAATAGAGACACAGAGGTAGAGAACCCACGTATGGACACCAAGTGTGGGAAGCCACGGGGAGGTGGTGTTGGGGTGAGTTGGGAGATTGGGATTGACCTGTATACATGTATATGCATAAAATACATAACTAATAATAACCTGCTGTATAAAAAATAAATAAAATTAAATTTCAAAATTTTAAAAAATAAAATTTAAAAATAAAACAGAAAAAAGTTCTTCCCTTCACACAGATGTATTTATATGAATGAATTATTTCCATGCTTATATCTATAAATACATAAAAGAGGCATAAAATCTAACTTGAACCAAAAAAGAAAAAAAAAAACCTGAACCCACGAGTTAGACAGAGGAAAACACAATCAGGGCACTTGCTCCATCGGTAAACAATTCTGAAATTGGTCAGAGGTGGGGAATCATCTCCCATAGAGCCAGCAGCTCACTCCTACGCAAGGAGCGTCCTCATTGCAAAGCGGGGGGCCATGCCGAGGCATCTGTGAGTAACCGTGAGCTGAGCCCCAGGCCAGCTGCTGTTGAACTTTTCCCACCCTTCCCAGGTAAAACACCTGAATATGTACAAGGGCTTGAAAGCCTAGAGGAAGGGCCGTGGAGCCACACCAGCGACAGCACGCAGGCCAACTTGGTGCCTGCAGGACAGTCAGGATGGTCCTGGCCCTGGGCGCTCTTCTGGAAGCTTTCCATTGCCCTGCCTGTGATACCCCTCCTGTCCCGGCCCCCACTGCTTTTTTCCTTCCTCACCTCTGTCCGGAGAGAAATTCCAGCGGAAGGTATGGGTGACACATCCTCTTCATTACAGGTGGAAGCCTGGCAACTCCTGCAGAAAGTCCAGCAGAGACCCACTCACACCGGGCCACCCACAAAGCCGTGGCCCCTCAATCCCTCCCACCAGCACAGCCCCGACACTGCTGACGGGGCAGAGAATATGGAGTCAGGCACAGCTTCAGGGGCTATTGCTGCCTGCAGCGCTGTTTATATTGACCTCAACCCAGGCACACCTTGGGAGGGCCGGCCGGCAGGGTCAGGCTACCCAGGTCAGCTAAACCTCAGCCCTCAGGGAATCACATTGTTGAAAATGGACCTCGCTAAGGCAGAATAGAAGCCAAGGAATAAAAGGACACAATAACATTTGTAGCACCGTAGGTGTGTCTAGAGGTAAGCACGTGAGTTGTTGTAAGTCAGAAAGTGAAAGACACATATCATATCATATCTCTTATAGGTGTGACCGAAAAATGGATACCAGGGCAGATATTTCCACGGAGAAGGGCAATCACAGATTCATTCAACAAACTTATGGTTCACCAATGGAAAGGTGTGAGGATTGGTTTCATTATGATATTGGGGTTAACAGACATATACAAACACAGGTGACATATATAATCACCAAAGACCTACAGAATACCAAGAGAAGACTACTCAACATTCTGTCATAAGGTACATGGGAAAAGGATCCCAGGAAGAACAGACATATGTGTATGTGTAAAAGAACCACATCTTCCACACCTACAACAAGCCAAACATTGTAATCAAATTTGCTGTAATAAAAAATAAAAAAATTAAATTAAAAACACGAACAAGAAGTAGTGAGACAAACTTGAGGGGCTTTCTCCTGGCACATTCCATTCTAAATTCCAATCTAGAACACGACTTCCATTGAGGCTCTGTTGCCCCAGTAACCAGGTTTGGTAAGGGAGACCTGCTGCCACCTTGTGGCCGTTTCACACAACAGCAGCTTTAATCCCAGCACTAATGGTCAGTTGATATTCAAAATCATTGCAGGCCTGTAAATGACACCTGCCCTGAAAACAAATCCTGGGTTCATATATCGACCAAAAAATTCAAAGGACGTCCATATTTCAAAACGACAGTTTCAAAAGGCATATTTTACTCACATTAGTGTTCTGCTTCTTTTTCTTTCTTTCTTTTTTTGTTAAAAAAACGGGAATGGCAAAAAGCATCCCTCAGAATGGGCGAAAATATTTTCAAACGAATCAATGGACAAAAGTTTAATCTCCAATATATATAAAGAGCTCATGCAGCTTAATATTAAAAAAACAAACAACCCAATACAAAAATGGGCAGAAGATCTAAAGAGACGTTTCTTCAAAGAAGACACAGAGATGGCCAAGACGCACATGGAAAGCTGCTCAACATCACTAATTATTAGAGAAATGCAAATCAAAACTACAATGAGGTATCACCTCACACCTGTTACAATTGGCATCATCAGAAAATCTACAAACAACGAATTCTGGGGAGGGTGTGGACAAAAGGATCCCTCTTCCACTAGTGGTGGAAATGTAAATTGATACAGTCACGATGGAGAACAGTATGGAGTTTCCTTAAAAAAACTAGAAATAGAATTACCATATGATCCAGCAATCCCACTTCTGGGCATATACCCAGATAAAACCATAAATCAAAAAGGCACATTCACCACAATGCTCATTTCAGCACTATTTACGATAGCCAGGTAATGGAAGCAACATAAATACCCACAGACAGACAAATGGATAAAGATGTGGTACATATATAAAATGGAATATTACTCAGCCATAAGAAGGAATGAAACTGGGTCATTTGTAGAGACGTCGATGGATCAAGAGACTGTCATACAGAATGAAGTAAGTCAGAAAGAGACAAACAAATATTGTATATTAATGCATATATGTGGAACCTAGAAAAATGGTACAGATGAACTGGTTTGCAGGGAAGAAATAGAGACACAGAGGTAGAGAACCCACGTATGGACACCAAGTGTGGGAAGCCACGGGGACGTGGTGTTGGGGTGAGTTGGGAGATTGGGATTGACCTGTATACATGTATATGCATAAAATACATAACTAATAATAACCTGCTGTATAAAAAATAAATAAAATTAAATTTCAAAATTTTAAAAAATAAAATTTAAAAATAAAACAGAAAAAAGTTCTTCCCTTCACACAGATGTATTTATATGAATGAATTATTTCCATGCTTATATCTATAAATACATAAAAGAGGCATAAAATCTAACTTGAACCAAAAAAGAAAAAAAAAAACCTGAACCCACGAGTTAGACAGAGGAAAACACAATCAGGGCACTTGCTCCATCGGTAAACAATTCTGAAATTGGTCAGAGGTGGGGAATCATCTCCCATAGAGCCAGCAGCTCACTCCTAAGCAAGGAGCGTCCTCATTGCAAAGCGGGGGGCCATGCCGAGGCATCTGTGAGTAACTGTGAGCTAAGCCCCAGGCCAGCTGCTGTTGAACTTTTCCCACCCTTCCCAGGTAAAACACCTGAATATGTACAAGGGCTTGAAAGCCTAGAGGAAGGGCCGTGGAGCCACACCAGCGACAGCACGCAGGCCAACTTGGTGCCTGCAGGCCAGTCAGGATGGTCCTGGCCCTGGGCGCTCTTCTGGAAGCTTTCCATTGCCCTGCCTGTGATACCCCTCCTGTCCCGGCCCCCACTGCTTTTTTTCTTCCTCACCTCTGTCCGGAGAGAAATTCCAGCGGAAGGTATGGGTGACACATCCTCTTCATTACAGGTGGAAGCCTGGCAACTCCTGCAGAAACTCCAGCAGAGACCCACTCACACCGGGCCACCCACAAAGCCGTGGCCCCTCACTCCCTCCCACCAGCACAGCCACGACACTGCTGACGGGGCAGAGAATATGGAGTCAGGCACAGCTTCAGGGGCTATTGCTGCCTGCAGCGCTGTTTATATTGACCTCAACCCAGGCACACCTTGGGAGGGCCGGCCGGCAGGGTCAGGCTACCCAGGTCAGCTAAACCTCAGCCCTTAGGGAATCACATTGTTGAAAATGGACCTCGCTAAGGCAGAATAGAAGCCAAGGAATAAAAGGACACAATACCATTTGTAGCACCGTAGGTGTGTCTAGAGGTAAGCACGTGAGTTGTTGTAAGTCAGAAAGTGAAAGACACATATCATATCATATCTCTTATAGGTGTGACTGAAAAATGGATACCAGGGCAGATATTTCCACGGAGAAGGGCAATCACAGATTCATTCAACAAACTTATGGTTCACCAATGGAAAGGTGTGAGGATTGGTTTCATTATGATATTGGGGTTAACAGACATATACAAACACAGGTGACATATATAATCACCAAAGACCTACAGAATACCAAGAGAAGACTACTCAACATTCTGTCATAAGGTACATGGGAAAAGGATCCCAGGAAGAACAGACATATGTGTATGTGTAAAAGAACCACATCTTCCACACCTACAACAAGCCAAACATTGTAATCAAATTTGCTGTAATAAAAAATAAAAAAATTAAATTAAAAACACGAACAAGAAGTAGTGAGACAAACTTGAGGGGCTTTCTCCTGGCACATTCCATTCTAAATTCCAATCTAGAACACGACTTCCATTGAGGCTCTGTTGCCCCAGTAACCAGATTTGGTAAGGGAGACCTGCTGCCACCTTGTGGCCGTTTCACACAACAGCAGCTTTAATCCCAGCGCTAATGGTCAGTTGATATTCAAAATCATTGCAGGCCTGTAAATGACACCTGCCCTGAAAACAAATCCTGGGTTCATATATCGACCAAAAAATTCAAAGGACGTCCATATTTCAAAATGACAGTTTCAAAAGGCATATTTTACTCACATTAGTGTTCTGCTTCTTTTTCTTTCTTTCTTTTTTTGTTAAAAAAACGGGAATGGCAAAAAGCATCCCTCAGAATGGGCGAAAATATTTTCAAACGAATCAATGGACAAAAGTTTAATCTCCAATATATATAAAGAGCTCATGCAGCTTAATATTAAAAAAACAAACAACCCAATACAAAAATGGGCAGAAGATCTAAAGAGACGTTTCTTCAAAGAAGACACAGAGATGGCCAAGACGCACATGGAAAGCTGCTCAACATCACTAATTATTAGAGAAATGCAAATCAAAACTACAATGAGGTATCACCTCACACCTGTTACAATTGGCATCATCAGAAAATCTACAAACAACGAATTCTGGGGAGGGTGTGGACAAAAGGATCCCTCTTCCACTAGTGGTGGAAATGTAAATTGATACAGTCACGATGGAGAACAGTATGGAGTTTCCTTAAAAAAACTAGAAATAGAATTACCATATGATCCAGCAATCCCACTTCTGGGCATATACCCAGATAAAACCATAAATCAAAAAGGCACATTCACCACAATGCTCATTTCAGCACTATTTACGATAGCCAGGTAATGGAAGCAACATAAATACCCACAGACAGACAAATGGATAAAGATGTGGTACATATATAAAATGGAATATTACTCAGCCATAAGAAGGAATGAAACTGGGTCATTTGTAGAGACGTCGATGGATCAAGAGACTGTCATACAGAATGAAGTAAGTCAGAAAGAGA
The DNA here is from genome assembly GCF_949752795.1 of Hyperoodon ampullatus. Classification (NCBI taxonomy): domain Eukaryota; kingdom Metazoa; phylum Chordata; class Mammalia; order Artiodactyla; family Ziphiidae; genus Hyperoodon; species Hyperoodon ampullatus. The sequence continues at coordinate 134,749 of NW_027640456.1, read as the reverse complement.
CAAACAAATATTGTATATTAATGCATATATGTGGAACCTAGAAAAATGGTACAGATGAACTGGTTTGCAGGGAAGAAATAGAGACACAGAGGTAGAGAACCCACGTATGGACACCAAGTGTGGGAAGCCACGGGGACGTGGTGTTGGGGTGAGTTGGGAGATTGGGATTGACCTGTATACATGTATATGCATAAAATACATAACTAATAATAACCTGCTGTATAAAAAATAAATAAAATTAAATTTCAAAATTTTAAAAAATAAAATTTAAAAATAAAACAGAAAAAAGTTCTTCCCTTCACACAGATGTATTTATATGAATGAATTATTTCCATGCTTATATCTATAAATACATAAAAGAGGCATAAAATCTAACTTGAACCAAAAAAGAAAAAAAAAAACCTGAACCCACGAGTTAGACAGAGGAAAACACAATCAGGGCACTTGCTCCATCGGTAAACAATTCTGAAATTGGTCAGAGGTGGGGAATCATCTCCCATAGAGCCAGCAGCTCACTCCTAAGCAAGGAGCGTCCTCATTGCAAAGCGGGGGGCCATGCCGAGGCATCTGTGAGTAACTGTGAGCTAAGCCCCAGGCCAGCTGCTGTTGAACTTTTCCCACCCTTCCCAGGTAAAACACCTGAATATGTACAAGGGCTTGAAAGCCTAGAGGAAGGGCCGTGGAGCCACACCAGCGACAGCACGCAGGCCAACTTGGTGCCTGCAGGCCAGTCAGGATGGTCCTGGCCCTGGGCACTCTTCTGGAAGCTTTCCATTGCCCTGCCTGTGATACCCCTCCTGTCCCGGCCCCCACTGCTTTTTTTCTTCCTCACCTCTGTCCGGAGAGAAATTCCAGCGGAAGGTATGGGTGACACATCCTCTTCATTACAGGTGGAAGCCTGGCAACTCCTGCAGAAACTCCAGCAGAGACCCACTCACACCGGGCCACCCACAAAGCCGTGGCCCCTCACTCCCTCCCACCAGCACAGCCACGACACTGCTGACGGGGCAGAGAATATGGAGTCAGGCACAGCTTCAGGGGCTATTGCTGCCTGCAGCGCTGTTTATATTGACCTCAACCCAGGCACACCTTGGGAGGGCCGGCCGGCAGGGTCAGGCTACCCAGGTCAGCTAAACCTCAGCCCTTAGGGAATCACATTGTTGAAAATGGACCTCGCTAAGGCAGAATAGAAGCCAAGGAATAAAAGGACACAATACCATTTGTAGCACCGTAGGTGTGTCTAGAGGTAAGCACGTGAGTTGTTGTAAGTCAGAAAGTGAAAGACACATATCATATCATATCTCTTATAGGTGTGACTGAAAAATGGATACCAGGGCAGATATTTCCACGGAGAAGGGCAATCACAGATTCATTCAACAAACTTATGGTTCACCAATGGAAAGGTGTGAGGATTGGTTTCATTATGATATTGGGGTTAACAGACATATACAAACACAGGTGACATATATAATCACCAAAGACCTACAGAATACCAAGAGAAGACTACTCAACATTCTGTCATAAGGTACATGGGAAAAGGATCCCAGGAAGAACAGACATATGTGTATGTGTAAAAGAACCACATCTTCCACACCTACAACAAGCCAAACATTGTAATCAAATTTGCTGTAATAAAAAATAAAAAAATTAAATTAAAAACACGAACAAGAAGTAGTGAGACAAACTTGAGGGGCTTTCTCCTGGCACATTCCATTCTAAATTCCAATCTAGAACACGACTTCCATTGAGGCTCTGTTGCCCCAGTAACCAGATTTGGTAAGGGAGACCTGCTGCCACCTTGTGGCCGTTTCACACAACAGCAGCTTTAATCCCAGCGCTAATGGTCAGTTGATATTCAAAATCATTGCAGGCCTGTAAATGACACCTGCCCTGAAAACAAATCCTGGGTTCATATATCGACCAAAAAATTCAAAGGACGTCCATATTTCAAAATGACAGTTTCAAAAGGCATATTTTACTCACATTAGTGTTCTGCTTCTTTTTCTTTCTTTCTTTTTTTGTTAAAAAAACGGGAATGGCAAAAAGCATCCCTCAGAATGGGCGAAAATATTTTCAAACGAATCAATTTACAAAAGTTTAATCTCCAATATATATAAAGAGCTCATGCAGCTTAATATTAAAAAAACAAACAACCCAATACAAAAATGGGCAGAAGATCTAAAGAGATGTTTCTTCAAAGAAGACACAGAGATGGCCAAGACGCACATGAAAAGCTGCTCAACATCACTAATTATTAGAGAAATGCAAATCAAAACTACAATGAGGTATCACCTCACACCTGTTACAATTGGCATCATCAGAAAATCTACAAACAACGAATTCTGGGGAGGGTGTGGACAAAAGGATCCCTCTTCCACTAGTGGTGGAAATGTAAATTGATACAGTCACGATGGAGAACAGTATGGAGTTTCCTTAAAAAAACTAGAAATAGAATTACCATATGATCCAGCAATCCCACTTCTGGGCATATACCCAGATAAAACCATAAATCAAAAAGGCACATTCACCACAATGCTCATTTCAGCACTATTTACGATAGCCAGGTAATGGAAGCAACCTAAATACCCACAGACAGACGAATGGATAAAGATGTGGTACATATATAAAATGGAATATTACTCAACCATAAGAAGGAATGAAACTGGGTCATTTGTAGAGACGTCGATGGATCTAGAGACTGTCATACAGAATGAAGTAAGTCAGAAAGAGACAAACAAATATTGTATATTAATGCATATATGTGGAACCTAGAAAAATGGTACAGATGAACTGGTTTGCAGGGAAGAAATAGAGACACAGAGGTAGAGAACCCACGTATGGACACCAAGTGTGGGAAGCCACGGGGAGGTGGTGTTGGGGTGAGTTGGGAGATTGGGATTGACCTGTATACATGTATATGCATAAAATACATAACTAATAATAACCTGCTGTATAAAAAATAAATAAAATTAAATTCCAAAATTTTAAAAAATAAAATTTAAAAATAAAACAGAAAAAAGTTCTTCCCTTCACACAGATGTATTTATATGAATGAATTATTCCCATGCTTATATCTATAAATACATAAAAGAGGAATAAAATCTAACTTGAACCAAAAAAGAAAAAAAAAAAAACCTAAACCCACGAGTTAGACAGAGGAAAACACAATCAGGGCACTTGCTCCATCGGTAAACAATTCTGAAATTGGTCAGAGGTGGGGAATCATCTCCCATAGAGCCAGCAGCCCACTCCTACGCAAGGAGCGTCCTCATTGCAAAGCGGGGGGCCATGCCGAGGCATCTGTGAGTAACCGTGAGCTGAGCCCCAGGCCAGCTGCTGTTGAACTTTTCCCACCCTTCCCAGGTAAAACACCTGAATATGTACAAGGGCTTGAAAGCCTAGAGGAAGGGCCGTGGAGCCACACCAGCGACAGCACGCAGGCCAACTTGGTGCCTGCAGGCCAGTCAGGATGGTCCTGGCCCTGGGCGCTCTTCTGGAAGCTTTCCATTGCCCTGCCTGAGATACCCCTCCTGTCCCGGCCCCCACTGCTTTTTTCCTTCCTCACCTCTGTCCGGAGAGAAATTCCAGCGGAAGGTATGGGTGACACATCCTCTTCATTACAGGTGGAAGCATGGCAACTCCTGCAGAAAGTCCAGCAGAGACCCACTCACACCGGGCCACCCACAAAGCCGTGGCCCCTCACTCCCTCCCACCAGCACAGCCCCGACACTGCTGACGGGGCAGAGAATATGGAGTCAGGCACAGCTTCAGGGGCTATTGCTGCCTGCAGCGCTGTTTATATTGACCTCAACCCAGGCACACCTGGGGAGGGCCGGCCGGCAGGGTCAGGCTACCCAGGTCAGCTAATCCTCAGCCCTCAGGGAATCACATTGTTGAAAATGGACCTCGCTAAGGCAGAATAGAAGCCAAGGAATAAAAGGACACAATGCCATTTGTAGCACCGTAGGTGTGTCTAGAGGTAAGCACGTGAGTTGTTGTAAGTCAGAAAGTGAAAGACACATATCATATCATATCTCTTATAGGTGTGACCGAAAAATGGATACCAGGGCAGATATTTCCACGGAGAAGGGCAATCACAGATTCATTCAACAAACTTATGGTTCACCAATGGAAAGGTGTGAGGATTGGTTTCATTATGATATTGGGGTTAACAGACATATACAAACACAGGTGACATATATAATCACCAAAGACCTACAGAATACCAAGAGAAGACTACTCAACATTCTGTCATAAGGTACATGGGAAAAGGATCCCAGGAAGAACAGACATATGTGTATGTGTAAAAGAACCACATCTTCCACACCTACAACAAGCCAAACATTGTAATCAAATTTGCTGTAATAAAAAATAAAAAATTAAATTAAAAACACGAACAAGAAGTAGTGAGACAAACTTGAGGGGCTTTCTCCTGGCACATTCCATTCTAAATTCCAATCTAGAACACGACTTCCATTGAGGCTCTGTTGCCCCAGTAACCAGATTTGGTAAGGGAGACCTGCTGCCACCTTGTGGCCGTTTCACACAACAGCAGCTTTAATCCCAGCGCTAATGGTCAGTTGATATTCAAAATCATTGCAGGCCTGTAAATGACACCTGCCCTGAAAACAAATCCTGGGTTCATATATCGACCAAAAAATTCAAAGGACGTCCATATTTCAAAACGACAGTTTCAAAAGGCATATTTTACACACATTAGTGTTCTGCTTCTTTTTCTTTCTTTCTTTTTTTGTTAAAAAAACGGGAATGGCAAAAAGCATCCCTCAGAATGGGCGAAAATATTTTCAAACGAATCAATGGACAAAAGTTTAATCTCCAATATATATAAAGAGCTCATGCAGCTTAATATTAAAAAAACAAACAACCCAATACAAAAATGGGCAGAAGATCTAAAGAGACGTTTCTTCAAAGAAGACACAGAGATGGCCAAGACGCACATGAAAAGCTGCTCAACATCACTAATTATTAGAGAAATGCAAATCAAAACTACAATGAGGTATCACCTCACACCTGTTACAATTGGCATCATCAGAAAATCTACAAACAACGAATTATGGGGAGGGTGTGGACAAAAGGATCCCTCTTCCACTAGTGGTGGAAATGTAAATTGATACAGTCACGATGGAGAACAGTATGGAGTTTCCTTAAAAAATCTAGTAATAGAATTACCATATGATCCAGCAATCCCACTTCTGGGCATATACCCAGATAAAACCATAAATCAAAAAGGCACATTCACCACAATGCTCATTTCAGCACTATTTACGATAGCCAGGTAATGCAAACAACCTAAATACCCACAGACAGACGAATGGATAAAGATGTGGTACATATATAAAATGGAATATTACTCAGCCATAAGAAGGAATGAAACTGGGTCATTTGTAGAGACGTCGATGGATCTAGAGACTGTCATACAGAATGAAGTAAGTCAGAAAGAGACAAACAAATATTGTATATTAATGCATATATGTGGAACCTAGAAAAATGGTACAGATGAACTGGTTTGCAGGGAAGAAATAGAGACACAGAGGTAGAGAACACACGTATGGACACCTAGTGTGGGAAGCCATGGGGAGGTGGTGTTGGGGTGAGTTGGGAGATTGGGATTGACCTGTATACATGTATATGCATAAAATACATAACTAATAATAACCTGCTGTATAAAAAATAAATAAAATTAAATTTCAAAATTTAAAAAAATAAAATTTAAAAATAAAACAGAAAAAAGTTCTTCCCTTCACACAGATGTATTTATATGAATGAATTATTCCCATGCTTATATCTATAAATACATAAAAGAGGAATAAAATCTAACTTGAACCAAAAAAGAAAAAAAAAAAAACCTGAACCCACGAGTTAGACAGAGGAAAACACAATCAGGGCACTTGCTCCATCGGTAAACAATTCTGAAATTGGTCAGAGGTGGGGAATCATCTCCCATAGAGCCAGCAGCCCACTCCTACGCAAGGAGCGTCCTCATTGCAAAGCGGGGGGCCATGCCGAGGCATCTGTGAGTAACCGTGAGCTGAGCCCCAGGCCAGCTGCTGTTGAACTTTTCCCACCCTTCCCAGGTAAAACACCTGAATATGTACAAGGGCTTGAAAGCCTAGAGGAAGGGCCGTGGAGCCACACCAGCGACAGCACGCAGGCCAACTTGGTGCCTGCAGGCCAGTCAGGATGGTCCTGGCCCTGGGCGCTCTTCTGGAAGCTTTCCATTGCCCTGCCTGAGATACCCCTCCTGTCCCGGCCCCCACTGCTTTTTTCCTTCATCACCTCTGTCCGGAGAGAAATTCCAGCGGAAGGTATGGGTGACACATCCTCTTCATTACAGGTGGAAGCCTGGCAACTCCTGCAGAAAGTCCAGCAGAGACCCACTCACACCGGGCCACCCACAAAGCCGTGGCCCCTCACTCCCTCCCACCAGCACAGCCCCGACACTGCTGACCGGGCAGAGAATATGGAGTCAGGCACAGCTTCAGGGGCTATTGCTGCCTGCAGTGCTGTTTATATTGACCTCAACCCAGGCACACCTGGGGAGGGCCGGCCGGCAGGGTCAGGCTACCCAGGTCAGCTAATCCTCAGCCCTCAGGGAATCACATTGTTGAAAATGGACCTCGCTAAGGCAGAATAGAAGCCAAGGAATAAAAGGACACAATGCCATTTGTAGCACCGTAGGTGTGTCTAGAGGTAAGCACGTGAGTTGTTGTAAGTCAGAAAGTGAAAGACACATATCATATCATATCTCTTATAGGTGTGACCGAAAAATGGATACCAGGGCAGATATTTCCACGGAGAAGGGCAATCACAGATTCATTCAACAAACTTATGGTTCACCAATGGAAAGGTGTGAGGATTGGTTTCATTATGATATTGGGGTTAACAGACATATACAAACACAGGTGACATATATAATCACCAAAGACCTACAGAATACCAAGAGAAGACTACTCAACATTCTGTCATAAGGTACATGGGAAAAGGATCCCAGGAAGAACAGACATATGTGTATGTGTAAAAGAACCACATCTTCCACACCTACAACAAGCCAAACATTGTAATCAAATTTGCTGTAATAAAAAATAAAAAAATTAAATTAAAAACACGAACAAGAAGTAGTGAGACAAACTTGAGGGGCTTTCTCCTGGCACATTCCATTCTAAATTCCAATCTAGAACACGACTTCCATTGAGGCTCTGTTGCCCCAGTAACCAGATTTGGTAAGGGAGACCTGCTGCCACCTTGTGGCCGTTTCACACAACAGCAGCTTTAATCCCAGCGCTAATGGTCAGTTGATATTCAAAATCATTGCAGGCCTGTAAATGACACCTGCCCTGAAAACAAATCCTGGGTTCATATATCGACCAAAAAATTCAAAGGACGTCCATATTTCAAAACGACAGTTTCAAAAGGCATATTTTACTCACATTAGTGTTCTGCTTCTTTTTCTTTCTTTCTTTTTTTGTTAAAAAAACGGGAATGGCAAAAAGCATCCCTCAGAATGGGCGAAAATATTTTCAAACGAATCAATGGACAAAAGTTTAATCTCCAATATATATAAAGAGCTCATGCAGCTTAATATTAAAAAAACAAACAACCCAATACAAAAATGGGCAGAAGATCTAAAGAGACGTTTCTTCAAAGAAGACACAGAGATGGCCAAGACGCACATGGAAAGCTGCTCAACATCACTAATTATTAGAGAAATGCAAATCAAAACTACAATGAGGTATCACCTCACACCTGTTACAATTGGCATCATCAGAAAATCTACAAACAACGAATTCTGGGGAGGGTGTGGACAAAAGGATCCCTCTTCCACTAGTGGTGGAAATGTAAATTGATACAGTCACGATGGAGAACAGTATGGAGTTTCCTTAAAAAAACTAGAAATAGAATTACCATATGATCCAGCAATCCCACTTCTGGGCATATACCCAGATAAAACCATAAATCAAAAAGGCACATTCACCACAATGCTCATTTCAGCACTATTTACGATAGCCAGGTAATGGAAGCAACCTAAATACCCACAGACAGACGAATGGATAAAGATGTGGTACATATATAAAATGGAATATTACTCAGCCATAAGAAGGAATGAAACTGGGTCATTTGTAGAGACGTCGATGGATCTAGAGACTGTCATACAGAATGAAGTAAGTCAGAAAGAGACAAACAAATATTGTATATTAATGCATATATGTGGAACCTAGAAAAATGGTACAGATGAACTGGTTTGCAGGGAAGAAATAGAGACACAGAGGTAGAGAACCCACGTAGGGACACCAAGTGTGGGAAGCCACGGGGAGGTGGTGTTGGGGTGAGTTGGGAGATTGGGATTGACCTGTATACATGTATATGCATAAAATACATAACTAATAATAACCTGCTGTATAAAAAATAAATAAAATTAAATTTCAAAATTTTAAAAAATAAAATTTAAAAATAAAACAGAAAAAAGTTATTCCATTCACACAGATGTATTTATATGAATGAATTATTCCCATGCTTATATCTATAAATACATAAAAGAGGAATAAAATCTAACTTGAACCAAAAAAGAAAAAAAAAACCTGAACCCACGAGTTAGACAGAGGAAAACACAATCAGGGCACTTGCTCCATCGGTAAACACTTCTGAAATTCGTCAGAGGTGGGGAATCATCTCCCATAGAGCCAGCAGCCCACTCCTACGCAAGGAGCGTCCTCATTGCAAAGCGGGGGGCCATGCCGAGGCATCTGTGAGTAACCGTGAGCTGAGCCCCAGGCCAGCTGCTGTTGAACTTTTCCCACCCTTCCCAGGTAAAACACCTGAATATGTACAAGGGCTTGAAAGCCTAGAGGAAGGGCCGTGGAGCCACACCAGCGACAGCATGCAGGCCAACTTGGTGCCTGCAGGCCAGTCAGGATGGTCCTGGCCCTGGGCGCTCTTCTGGAAGCTTTCCATTGCCCTGCCTGAGATACCCCTCCTGTCCCGGCCCCCACTGCTTTGTTCCTTCCTCACCTCTGTCCGGAGAGAAATTCCAGCGGAAGGTATGGGTGACACATCCTCTTCATTACAGGTGGAAGCGTGGCAACTCCTGCAGAAAGTCCAGCAGAGACCCACTCACACCGGGCCACCCACAAAGCCGTGGCCCCTCACTCCCTCCCACCAGCACAGCCCCGACACTGCTGACGGGGCAGAGAATATGGAGTCAGGCACAGCTTCAGGGGCTATTGCTGCCTGCAGCGCTGTTTATATTGACCTCAACCCAGGCACACTTTGGGAGGGCCGGCCGGCAGGGTCAGGCTACCCAGGTCAGCTAAACCTCAGCCCTTAGGGAATCACATTGTTGAAAATGGACCTCGCTAAGGCAGAATAGAAGCCAAGGAATAAAAGGACACAATACCATTTGTAGCACCGTAGGTGTGTCTAGAGGTAAGCACGTGAGTTGTTGTAAGTCAGAAAGTGAAAGACACATATCATATCATATCTCTTATAGGTGTGACCGAAAAATGGATACCAGGGCAGATATTTCCACAGAGAAGGGCAATCACATATTCATTCAACAAACTTATGGTTCACCAATGGAAAGGTGTGAGGATTGGTTTCATTATGATATTGGGGTTAACAGACATATACAAACACAGGTGACATATATAATCACCAAAGACCTACAGAATACCAAGAGAAGACTACTCAACATTCTGTCATAAGGTACATGGGAAAAGGATCCCAGGAAGAACAGACATATGTGTATGTGTAAAAGAACCACATCTTCCACACCTACAACAAGCCAAACATTGTAATCAAATTTGCTGTAATAAAAAATAAAAAAATTAAATTAAAAACACGAACAAGAAGTAGTGAGACAAACTTGAGGGGCTTTCTCCTGGCACATTCCATTCTAAATTCCAATCTAGAACACGACTTCCATTGAGGCTCTGTTGCCCCAGTAACCAGATTTGGTAAGGGAGACCTGCTGCCACCTTGTGGCCGTTTCACACAACAGCAGCTTTAATCCCAGCGCTAATGGTCAGTTGATATTCAAAATCATTGCAGGCCTGTAAATGACACCTGCCCTGAAAACAAATCCTGGGTTCATATATCGACCAAAAAATTCAAAGGACGTCCATATTTCAAAACGACAGTTTCAAAAGGCATATTTTACACACATTAGTGTTCTGCTTCTTTTTCTTTCTTTCTTTTTTTGTTAAAAAAACGGGAATGGCAAAAAGCATCCCTCAGAATGGGCGAAAATATTTGCAAACGAATCAATGGACAAAGGTTTAATCTCCAATATATATAAAGAGCTCATGCAGCTTAATATTAAAAAAACAAACAACCCAATACAAAAATGGGCAGAAGATCTAAAGAGACGTTTCTTCAAAGAAGACACAGAGATGGCCAAGACACACATGAAAAGCTGCTCAACATCACTAATTATTAGAGAAATGCAAATCAAATCTACAATGAGGTATCACCTCACACCTGTTACAACTGGCATCATCAGAAAATCTACAAACAACGAATTCCGGGGAGGGTGTGGACAAAAGGATCCCTCTTCCACTAGTGGTGGAAATGTAAATTGATACAGTCACGATGGAGAACAGTATGGAGTTTCCTTAAAAAATCTAGAAATAGAATTACCATATGATCCAGCAATCCCACTTCTGGGCATATACCCAGATAAAACCATAAATCAAAAAGGCACATTCAGCACAATGCTCATTTCAGCACTATTTACGATAGCCAGGTAATGGAAGCAACCTAAATACCCACGGACAGACGAATGGATAAAGATGTGGTACATATATAAAATGGAATATTACTCAGCCATAAGAAGGAATGAAACTGGGTCATTTGTAGAGACGTCGATGGATCTAGAGACTGTCATACAGAATGAAGTAAGTCAGAAAGAGACAAACAAATATTGTATATTAATGCATATATGTGGAACCTAGAAAAATGGTACAGATGAACTGGTTTGCAGGGAAGAAATAGAGACACAAAGGTAGAGAACACACGTATGGACACCAAGTGTGGGAAGCCATGGGGAGGTGTTGTTGGGGTGAGTTGGGAGATTGGGATTGACCTGTATACATGTATAAGCATAAAATACATAACTAATAATAACCTGCTGTATAAAAAATAAATAAAATTAAATTTCAAAATTTTAAAAAATAAAATTTAAAAATAAAACTGAAAAAAGTTCTTCCCTTCACACAGATGTATTTATATGAATGAATTATTCCCATGCTTATATCTATAAATACATAAAAGAGGAATAAAACCTAACTTGAACCAAAAAAGAAAAAAAAAAAAACCTGAACCCACGAGTTAGACAGAGGAAAACACAATCAGGGCACTTGCTCCATCGGTAAACAATTCTGAAATTGGTCAGAGGTGGGGAATCATCTCCCATAGAGCCAGCAGCCCACTCCTACGCAAGGAGCGTCCTCATTGCAAAGCGGGGGGCCATGCCGAGGCATCTGTGAGTAACCGTGAGCTGAGCCAAAGGCCAGCTGCTGTTGAACTTTTCCCACCCTTCCCAGGTAAAACACCTGAATATGTACAAGGGCTTGGAAGCCTAGAGGAAGGGCCGTGGAGCCACACCAGCGACAGCACGCAGGCCAACTTGGTGCCTGCAGGCCTGTCAGGATGGTCCTGGCCCTGGGTGCTCTTCTGGAAGCTTTCCATTGCCCTGCCTGTGATACCCCTCCTGTCCCGGCCCCCACTGCTTTTTTCCTTCCTCACCTCTGTCCGGAGAGAAATTCCAGCGGAAGGTATGGGTGACACATCCTCTTCATTACAGGTGGAAGCGTGGCAACTCCTGCAGAAAGTCCAGCAGAGGCCCACTCACACCGGGCCACCCACAAAGCCGTGGCCCCTCACTCCCTCCCACCAGCACAGCCCCGACACTGCTGACGGGGCAGAGAATATGGAGTCAGGCACAGCTTCAGGGGCTATTGCTGCCTGCAGCGCTGTTTATATTGACCTCAACCCAGGCACACCTGGGGAGGGCCGGCCGGCAGGGTCAGGCTACCCAGGTCAGCTAATCCTCAGCCCTCAGGGAATCACATTGTTGAAAATGGACCTCGCTAAGGCAGAATAGAAGCCAAGGAATAAAAGGACACAATGCCATTTGTAGCACCGTAGGTATGTCTAGAGGTAAGCACGTGAGTTGTTGTAAGTCAGAAAGTGAAAGACACATATCATATCATATCTCTTATAGGTGTGACCGAAAAATGGATACCAGGGCAGATATTTCCACGGAGAAGGGCAATCACAGATTCATTCAACAAACTTATGGTTCACCAATGGAAAGGTGTGAGGATTGGTTTCATTATGATATTGGGGTTAACAGACATATACAAACACAGGTGACATATATAATCACCAAAGACCTACAGAATACCAAGAGAAGACTACTCAACATTCTGTCATAAGGTACATGGGAAAAGGATCCCAGGAAGAACAGACATATGTGTATGTGTAAAAGAACCACATCTTCCACACCTACAACAAGCCAAACATTGTAATCAAATTTGCTGTAATAAAAAATAAAAAATTAAGTTAAAATCACGAACAAGAAGTAGTGAGACAAACTTGAGGGGCTTTCTCCTGGCACATTCCATTCTAAATTCCAATCTAGAACACGACTTCCATTGAGGCTCTGTTGCCCCAGTAACCAGATTTGGTAAGGGAGACCTGCTGCCACCTTGTGGCCGTTTCACACAACAGAAGCTTTAATCCCAGCGCTAATGGTCAGTTGATATTCAAAATCATTGCAGGCCTGTAAATGACACCTGCCCTGAAAACAAATCCTGGGTTCATATATCGACCAAAAAATTCAAAGGACGTCCATATTTCAAAACGACAGTTTCAAAAGGCATATTTTACTCACATTAGTGTTCTGCTTCTTTTCCTTTCTTTCTTTTTTTGTTAAAAAAATGGGAATGGCAAAAAGCATCCCCCAGAATGGGCGAAAATATTTGCAAACGAATCAATGGACAAAAGTTTAATCTCCAATATATATAAAGAGCACATGCAGCTTAATATTAAAAAAACAAACAACCCAATACAAAAATGGGCAGAAGATCTAAAGAGACGTTTCTTCAAAGAAGACACAGAGATGGCCAAGACGCCCATGAAAAGCTGCTCAATATCACTAATTATTAGAGAAATGCAAATCAAAACTACAATGAGGTATGACCTCACACCTGTTACAATTGGCATCATCAGAAAATCTACAAACAACGAATTCTGGGGAGGGTGTGGACAAAAGGATCCCTCTTCCACTAGTGGTGGAAATGTAAATTGATACAGTCACGATGGAGAACAGTATGGAGTTTCCTTAAAAAAACTAGAAATAGAATTACCATATGATCCAGCAATCCCACTTCTGGGCATATACCCAGATAAAACCATAAATCAAAAAGGCACATTCACCACAATGCTCATTTCAGCACTATTTACGATAGCCAGGTAATGGAAGCAACCTAAATACCCACAGACAGACGAATGGATAAAGATGTGGTACATATATAAAATGGAATATTACTCAGCCATAAGAAGGAATGAAACTGGGTCATTTGTAGAGACGTCGATGGATCTAGAGACTGTCATACAGAATGAAGTAAGTCAGAAAGAGACAAACAAATATTGTATATTAATGCATATATGTGAAACCTAGAAAAATGGTACAGATGAACTGGTTTGCAGGGAAGAAATAGAGACACAGACGTAGAGAACACACGTATGGACACCAAGTGTGGGAAGCCATGGGGAGGTGGTGTTGGGGTGAGTTGGGAGATTGGGATTGACCTGTATACATGTATATGCATAAAATACATAACTAATAATAACCTGCTGTATAAAAAATAAATAAAATTAAATTTCAAAATTTTAAACAATAAAATTTAAAAATAAAACAGAAAAAAGTTCTTCCCTTCACACAGATGTATTTATATGAATGAATTATTCCCAAGCTTATATCTATAAATACATAAAAGAGGAATAAAATCTAACTTGAACCAAAAAAGAAAAAAAAAACCTGAACACACGAGTTAGACAGAGGAAAACACAATCAGGGCACTTGCTCCATCGGTAAACACTTCTGAAATTCTTCAGAGGTGGGGAATCATCTCCCATACAGCCAGCAGCCCACTCCTACGCAAGGAGCGTCCTCATTGCAAAGCGGGGGGCCATGCCGAGGCATCTGTGAGTAACCGTGAGCTGAGCCCCAGGCCAGCTGCTGTTGAACTTTTCCCACCCTTCCCAGGTAAAACACCTGAATATGTACAAGGGCTTGAAAGCCTAGAGGAAGGGCCGTGGAGCCACACCAGCGACAGCACGCAGGCCAACTTGGTGCCTGCAGGCCAGTCAGGATGGTCCTGGCCCTGGGCGCTCTTCTGGAAGCTTTCCATTGCCCTGCCTGAGATACCCCTCCTGTCCCGGCCCCCACTGCTTTTTTCCTTCCTCACCTCTGTCCGGAGAGAAATTCCAGCGGAAGGTATGGGTGACACATCCTCTTCATTACAGGTGGAAGCCTGGCAACTCCTGCAGAAAGTCCAGCAGAGACCCACTCACACCGGGCCACCCACAAAGCCGTGGCCCCTCACTCCCTCCCACCAGCACAGCCCCGACACTGCTGACCGGGCAGAGAATATGGAGTCAGGCACAGCTTCAGGGGCTATTGCTGCCTGCAGCGCTGTTTATATTGACCTCAACCCAGGCACACCTGGGGAGGGCCGGCAGGCAGGGTCAGGCTACCCAGGTCAGCTAATCCTCAGCCCTCAGGGAATCACATTGTTGAAAATGGACCTCGCTAAGGCAGAATAGAAGCCAAGGAATAAAAGGACACAATGCCATTTGTAGCACCGTAGGTGTGTCTAGAGGTAAGCACGTGAGTTGTTGTAAGTCAGAAAGTGAAAGACACATATCATATCATATCTCTTATAGGTGTGACCGAAAAATGGATACCAGGGCAGATATTTCCACGGAGAAGGGCAATCACAGATTCATTCAACAAACTTATGGTTCACCAATGGAAAGGTGTGAGGATTGGTTTCATTATGATATTGGGGTTAACAGACATATACAAACACAGGTGACATATATAATCACCAAAGACCTACAGAATACCAAGAGAAGACTACTCAACATTCTGTCATAAGGTACATGGGAAAAGGATCCCAGGAAGAACAGACATATGTGTATGTGTAAAAGAACCACATCTTCCACACCTACAACAAGCCAAACATTGTAATCAAATTTGCTGTAATAAAAAATAAAAAATTAAATTAAAAACACGAACAAGAAGTAGTGAGACAAACTTGAGGGGCTTTCTCCTGGCACATTCCATTCTAAATTCCAATCTAGAACACGACTTCCATTGAGGCTCTGTTGCCCCAGTAACCAGATTTGGTAAGGGAGACCTGCTGCCACCTTGTGGCCGTTTCACACAACAGCAGCTTTAATCCCAGCGCTAATGGTCAGTTGATATTCAAAATCATTGCAGGCCTGTAAATGACACCTGCCCTGAAAACAAATCCTGGGTTCATATATCGACCAAAAAATTCAAAGGACGTCCATATTTCAAAACGACAGTTTCAAAAGGCATATTTTACTCACATTAGTGTTCTGCTTCTTTTTCTTTCTTTCTTTTTTTGTTAAAAAAACGGGAATGGCAAAAAGCATCCCTCAGAATGGGCGAAAATATTTTCAAACGAATCAATGGACAAAAGTTTAATCTCCAATATATATAAAGAGCTCATGCAGCTTAATATTAAAAAAAAACAAACAACCCAATACAAAAATGGGCAGAAGATCTAAAGAGACGTTTCTTCAAAGAAGACACAGAGATGGCCAAGACACACATGAAAAGCTGCTCAACATCACTAATTATTAGAGAAATGCAAATCAAATCTACAATGAGGTATCACCTCACACCTGTTACAACTGGCATCATCAGAAAATCTACAAACAACGAATTCTGGGGAGGGTGTGGACAAAAGGATCCCTCTTCCACTAGTGGTGGAAATGTAAATTGATACAGTCATTATGGAGAACAGTATGGAGTTTCCTTAAAAAATCTAGTAATAGAATTACCATATGATCCAGCAATCCCACTTCTGGGCATATACCCAGATAAAACCATAAATCAAAAAGGCACATTCAGCACAATGCTCATTTCAGCACTATTTACGATAGCCAGGTAATGGAAGCAACCTAAATACCCACGGACAGACGAATGGATAAAGATGTGGTACATATATAAAATGGAATATTACTCAGCCATAAGAAGGAATGAAACTGGGTCATTTGTAGAGACGTCGATGGATCTAGAGACTGTCATACAGAATGAAGTAAGTCAGAAAGAGACAAACAAATATTGTATATTAATGCATATATGTGGAACCTAGAAAAATGGTACAGATGAACTGGTTTGCAGGGAAGAAATAGAGACACAAAGGTAGAGAACACACGTATGGACACCAAGTGTGGGAAGCCATGGGGAGGTGTTGTTGGGGTGAGTTGGGAGATTGGGATTGACCTGTATACATGTATATGCATAAAATACATAACTAATAATAACCTGCTGTATAAAAAATAAATAAAATTAAATTTCAAAATTAAAAAAAATAAAATTTAAAAATAAAACAGAAAAAAGTTCTTCCCTTCACACAGATGTATTTATATGAATGAATTATTCCCATGCTTATATCTATAAATACATAAAAGAGGAATAAAATCTAACTTGAACCAAAAAAGAAAAAAAAAAAACCTGAACCCACGAGTTAGACAGAGGAAAACACAATCAGGGCACTTGCTCCATCGGTAAACAATTCTGAAATTGGTCAGAGGTGGGGAATCATCTCCCATAGAGCCAGCAGCCCACTCCTACGCAAGGAGCGTCCTCATTGCAAAGCGGGGGGCCATGCCGAGGCATCTGTGAGTAACCGTGAGCTGAGCCCCAGGCCAGCTGCTGTTGAACTTTTCCCACCCTTCCCAGGTAAAACACCTGAATATGTACAAGGGCTTGGAAGCCTAGAGGAAGGGCCGTGGAGCCACACCAGCGACAGCACGCAGGCCAACTTGGTGCCTGCAGGCCTGTCAGGATGGTCCTGGCCCTGGGTGCTCTTCTGGAAGCTTTCCATTGCCCTGCCTGAGATACCCCTCCTGTCCCGGCCCCCACTGCTTTTTTCCTTCCTCACCTCTGTCCGGAGAGAAATTCCAGCGGAAGGTATGGGTGACACATCCTCTTCATTACAGGTGGAAGCGTGGCAACTCCTGCAGAAAGTCCAGCAGAGGCCCACTCACACCGGGCCACCCACAAAGCCGTGGCCCCTCACTCCCTCCCACCAGCACAGCCCCGACACTGCTGACGGGGCAGAGAATATGGAGTCAGGCACAGCTTCAGGGGCTATTGCTGCCTGCAGCGCTGTTTATATTGACCTCAACCCAGGCACACCTGGGGAGGGCCGGCCGGCAGGGTCAGGCTACCCAGGTCAGCTAATCCTCAGCCCTCAGGGAATCACATTGTTGAAAATGGACCTCGCTAAGGCAGAATAGAAGCCAAGGAATAAAAGGACACAATGCCATTTGTAGCACCGTAGGTGTGTCTAGAGGTAAGCACGTGAGTTGTTGTAAGTCAGAAAGTGAAAGACACATATCATATCATATCTCTTATAGGTGTGACCGAAAAATGGATACCAGGGCAGATATTTCCACGGAGAAGGGCAATCACAGATTCATTCAACAAACTTATGGTTCACCAATGGAAAGGTGTGAGGATTGGTTTCATTATGATATTGGGGTTAACATACATATACAAACACAGGTGACATATATAATCACCAAAGACCTACAGAATACCAAGAGAAGACTACTCAACATTCTGTCATAAGGTACATGGGAAAAGGATCCCAGGAAGAACAGACATATGTGTATGTGTAAAAGAACCACATCTTCCACACCTACAACAAGCCAAACATTGTAATCAAATTTGCTGTAATAAAAAATAAAAAATTAAGTTAAAAACACGAACAAGAAGTAGTGAGACAAACTTGAGGGGCTTTCTCCTGGCACATTCCATTCTAAATTCCAATCTAGAACACGACTTCCATTGAGGCTCTGTTGCCCCAGTAACCAGATTTGGTAAGGGAGACCTGCTGCCACCTTGTGGCCGTTTCACACAACAGAAGCTTTAATCCCAGCGCTAATGGTCAGTTGATATTCAAAATCATTGCAGGCCTGTAAATGACACCTGCCCTGAAAACAAATCCTGGGTTCATATATCGACCAAAAAATTCAAAGGACGTCCATATTTCAAAACGACAGTTTCAAAAGGCATATTTTACACACATTAGTGTTCTGCTTCTTTTCCTTTCTTTCTTTTTTTGTTAAAAAAATGGGAATGGCAAAAAGCATCCCCCAGAATGGGCGAAAATATTTGCAAACGAATCAATGGACAAAAGTTTAATCTCCAATATATATAAAGAGCACATGCAGCTTAATATTAAAAAAACAAACAACCCAATACAAAAATGGGCAGAAGATCTAAAGAGACGTTTCTTCAAAGAAGACACAGAGATGGCCAAGACGCCCATGAAAAGCTGCTCAATATCACTAATTATTAGAGAAATGCAAATCAAAACTACAATGAGGTATCACCTCACACCTGTTACAATTGGCATCATCAGAAAATCTACAAACAACGAATTCTGGGGAGGGTGTGGACAAAAGGATCCCTCTTCCACTAGTGGTGGAAATGTAAATTGATACAGTCACGATGGAGAACAGTATGGAGTTTCCTTAAAAAAACTAGAAATAGAATTACCATATGATCCAGCAATCCCACTTCTGGGCATATACCCAGATAAAACCATAAATCAAAAAGGCACATTCACCACAATGCTCATTTCAGCACTATTTACGATAGCCAGGTAATGGAAGCAACCTAAATACCCACAGACAGACGAATGGATAAAGATGTGGTACATATATAAAATGGAATATTACTCAGCCATAAGAAGGAATGAAACTGGGTCATTTGTAGAGACGTCGATGGATCTAGAGACTGTCATACAGAATGAAGTAAGTCAGAAAGAGACAAACAAATATTGTATATTAATGCATATATGTGAAACCTAGAAAAATGGTACAGATGAACTGGTTTGCAGGGAAGAAATAGAGACACAGACGTAGAGAACACACGTATGGACACCAAGTGTGGGAAGCCATGGGGAGGTGGTGTTGGGGTGAGTTGGGAGATTGGGATTGACCTGTATACATGTATATGCATAAAATACATAACTAATAATAACCTGCTGTATAAAAAATAAATAAAATTAAATTTCAAAATTTTAAACAATAAAATTTAAAAATAAAACAGAAAAAAGTTCTTCCCTTCACACAGATGTATTTATATGAATGAATTATTCCCAAGCTTATATCTATAAATACATAAAAGAGGAATAAAATCTAACTTGAACCAAAAAAGAAAAAAAAAACCTGAACACACGAGTTAGACAGAGGAAAACACAATCAGGGCACTTGCTCCATCGGTAAACACTTCTGAAATTCTTCAGAGGTGGGGAATCATCTCCCATACAGCCAGCAGCCCACTGCTACGCAAGGAGCGTCCTCATTGCAAAGCGGGGGGCCATGCCGAGGCATCTGTGAGTAACCGTGAGCTGAGCCCCAGGCCAGCTGCTGTTGAACTTTTCCCACCCTTCCCAGGTAAAACACCTGAATATGTACAAGGGCTTGAAAGCCTAGAGGAAGGGCCGTGGAGCCACACCAGCGACAGCACGCAGGCCAACTTGGTGCCTGCAGGCCAGTCAGGATGGTCCTGGCCCTGGGCGCTCTTCTGGAAGCTTTCCATTGCCCTGCCTGAGATACCCCTCCTGTCCCGGCCCCCACTGCTTTTTTCCTTCCTCACCTCTGTCCGGAGAGAAATTCCAGCGGAAGGTATGGGTGACACATCCTCTTCATTACAGGTGGAAGCCTGGCAACTCCTGCAGAAAGTCCAGCAGAGACCCACTCACACCGGGCCACCCACAAAGCCGTGGCCCCTCACTCCCTCCCACCAGCACAGCCCCGACACTGCTGACGGGGCAGAGAATATGGAGTCAGGCACAGCTTCAGGGGCTATTGCTGCCTGCAGCGCTGTTTATATTGACCTCAACCCAGGCACACCTGGGGAGGGCCGGCCGGCAGGGTCAGGCTACCCAGGTCAGCTAATCCTCAGCCCTCAGGGAATCACATTGTTGAAAATGGACCTCGCTAAGGCAGAATAGAAGCCAAGGAATAAAAGGACACAATGCCATTTGTAGCACCGTAGGTGTGTCTAGAGGTAAGCACGTGAGTTGTTGTAAGTCAGAAAGTGAAAGACACATATCATATCATATCTCTTATAGGTGTGACCGAAAAATGGATACCAGGGCAGATATTTCCACGGAGAAGGGCAATCACAGATTCATTCAACAAACTTATGGTTCACCAATGGAAAGGTGTGAGGATTGGTTTCATTATGATATTGGGGTTAACAGACATATACAAACACAGGTGACATATATAATCACCAAAGACCTACAGAATACCAAGAGAAGACTACTCAACATTCTGTCATAAGGTACATGGGAAAAGGATCCCAGGAAGAACAGACATATGTGTATGTGTAAAAGAACCACATCTTCCACACCTACAACAAGCCAAACATTGTAATCAAATTTGCTGTAATAAAAAATAAAAAAATTAAATTAAAAACACGAACAAGAAGTAGTGAGACAAACTTGAGGGGCTTTCTCCTGGCACATTCCATTCTAAATTCCAATCTAGAACACGACTTCCATTGAGGCTCTGTTGCCCCAGTAACCAGATTTGGTAAGGGAGACCTGCTGCCACCTTGTGGCCGTTTCACACAACAGCAGCTTTAATCCCAGCGCTAATGGTCAGTTGATATTCAAAATCATTGCAGGCCTGTAAATGACACCTGCCCTGAAAACAAATCCTGGGTTCATATATCGACCAAAAAATTCAAAGGACGTCCATATTTCAAAACGACAGTTTCAAAAGGCATATTTTACTCACATTAGTGTTCTGCTTCTTTTTCTTTCTTTCTTTTTTTGTTAAAAAAACGGGAATGGCAAAAAGCATCCCTCAGAATGGGCGAAAATATTTTCAAACGAATCAATGGACAAAAGTTTAATCTCCAATATATATAAAGAGCTCATGCAGCTTAATATTAAAAAAACAAACAACCCAATACAAAAATGGGCAGAAGATCTAAAGAGACGTTTCTTCAAAGAAGACACAGAGATGGCCAAGACGCACATGGAAAGCTGCTCAACATCACTAATTATTAGAGAAATGCAAATCAAAACTACAATGAGGTATGACCTCACACCTGTTACAATTGGCATCATCAGAAAATCTACAAACAACGAATTCTGGGGAGGGTGTGGACAAAAGGATCCCTCTTCCACTAGTGGTGGAAATGTAAATTGATACAGTCACGATGGAGAACAGTATGGAGTTTCCTTAAAAAAACTAGAAATAGAATTACCATATGATCCAGCAATCCCACTTCTGGGCATATACCCAGATAAAACCATAAATCAAAAAGGCACATTCACCACAATGCTCATTTCAGCACTATTTACGATAGCCAGGTAATGGAAGCAACCTAAATACCCACAGACAGACGAATGGATAAAGATGTGGTACATATATAAAATGGAATATTACTCAGCCATAAGAAGGAATGAAACTGGGTCATTTGTAGAGACGTCGATGGATCTAGAGACTGTCATACAGAATGAAGTAAGTCAGAAAGAGACAAACAAATATTGTATATTAATGCATATATGTGGAACCTAGAAAAATGGTACAGATGAACTGGTTTGCAGGGAAGAAATAGAGACACAGAGGTAGAGAACACACGTATGGACACCAAGTGTGGGAAGCCACGGGGAGGTGGTGTTGGGGTGAGTTGGGAGATTGGGATTGACCTGTATACATGTATATGCATAAAATACATAACTAATAATAACCTGCTGTATAAAAAATAAATAAAATTAAATTTCAAAATTTTAAAAAATAAAATTTAAAAATAAAACAGAAAAAAGTTCTTCCCTTCACACAGATGTATTTATATGAATGAATTATTTCCATGCTTATATCTATAAATACATAAAAGAGGCATAAAATCTAACTTGAACCAAAAAAGAAAAAAAAAAACCTGAACCCACGAGTTAGACAGAGGAAAACACAATCAGGGCACTTGCTCCATCGGTAAACAATTCTGAAATTGGTCAGAGGTGGGGAATCATCTCCCATAGAGCCAGCAGCTCACTCCTACGCAAGGAGCGTCCTCATTGCAAAGCGGGGGGCCATGCCGAGGCATCTGTGAGTAACTGTGAGCTGAGCCCCAGGCCAGCTGCTGTTGAACTTTTCCCACCCTTCCCAGGTAAAACACCTGAATATGTACAAGGGCTTGAAAGCCTAGAGGAAGGGCCGTGGAGCCACACCAGCGACAGCATGCAGGCCAACTTGGTGCCTGCAGGCCAGTCAGGATGGTCCTGGCCCTGGGCGCTCTTCTGGAAGCTTTCCATTGCCCTGCCTGTGATACCCCTCCTGTCCCGGCCCCCACTGCTTTTTTTCTTCCTCACCTCTGTCCGGAGAGAAATTCCAGCGGAAGGTATGGGTGACACATCCTCTTCATTACAGGTGGAAGCCTGGCAACTCCTGCAGAAAGTCCAGCACAGACCCACTCACACCGGGCCACCCACAAAGCCGTGGCCCCTCACTCCCTCCCACCAGCACAGCCCCGACACTGCTGACGGGGCAGAGAATATGGAGTCAGGCACAGCTTCAGGGGCTATTGCTGCCTGCAGCGCTGTTTATATTGACCTCAACCCAGGCACACCTTGGGAGGGCCGGCCGGCAGGGTCAGGCTACCCAGGTCAGCTAATCCTCAGCCCTCAGGGAATCACATTGTTGAAAATGGACCTCGCTAAGGCAGAATAGAAGCCAAGGAATAAAAGGACACAATGCCATTTGTAGCACCGTAGGTGTGTCTAGAGGTAAGCACGTGAGTTGTTGTAAGTCAGAAAGTGAAAGACACATATCATATCATATCTCTTATAGGTGTGACCGAAAAATGGATACCAGGGCAGATATTTCCACGGAGAAGGGCAATCACAGATTCATTCAACAAACTTATGGTTCACCAATGGAAAGGTGTGAGGATTGGTTTCATTATGATATTGGGGTTAACAGACATATACAAACACAGGTGACATATATAATCACCAAAGACCTACAGAATACCAAGAGAAGACTACTCAACATTCTGTCATAAGGTACATGGGAAAAGGATCCCAGGAAGAACAGACATATGTGTATGTGTAAAAGAACCACATCTTCCACACCTACAACAAGCCAAACATTGTAATCAAATTTGCTGTAATAAAAAATAAAAAATTAAATTAAAAACACGAACAAGAAGTAGTGAGACAAACTTGAGGGGCTTTCTCCTGGCACATTCCATTCTAAATTCCAATCTAGAACACGACTTCCATTGAGGCTCTGTTGCCCCAGTAACCAGATTTGGTAAGGGAGACCTGCTGCCACCTTGTGGCCGTTTCACACAACAGCAGCTTTAATCCCAGCGCTAATGGTCAGTTGATATTCAAAATCATTGCAGGCCTGTAAATGACACCTGCCCTGAAAACAAATCCTGGGTTCATATATCGACCAAAAAATTCAAAGGACGTCCATATTTCAAAACGACAGTTTCAAAAGGCATATTTTACTCACATTAGTGTTCTGCTTCTTTTTCTTTCTTTCTTTTTTTGTTAAAAAAACGGGAATGGCAAAAAGCATCCCTCAGAATGGGCGAAAATATTTTCAAACGAATCAATGGACAAAAGTTTAATCTCCAATATATATAAAGAGCTCATGCCGCTTAATATTAAAAAAACAAACAACCCAATACAAAAATGGGCAGAAGATCTAAAGAGACGTTTCTTCAAAGAAGACACAGAGATGGCCAAGACGCACATGGAAAGCTGCTCAACATCACTAATTATTAGAGAAATGCAAATCAAAACTACAATGAGGTATCACCTCACACCTGTTACAATTGGCATCATCAGAAAATCTACAAACAACGAATTCTGGGGAGGGTGTGGACAAAAGGATCCCTCTTCCACTAGTGGTGGAAATGTAAATTGATACAGTCACGATGGAGAACAGTATGGAGTTTCCTTAAAAAAACTAGAAATAGAATTACCATATGATCCAGCAATCCCACTTCTGGGCATATACCCAGATAAAACCATAAATCAAAAAGGCACATTCAGCACAATGCTCATTTCAGCACTATTTACGATAGCCAGGTAATGGAAGCAACCTAAATACCCACAGACAGACGAATGGATAAAGATGTGGTACATATATAAAATGGAATATTACTCAGCCATAAGAAGGAATGAAACTGGGTCATTTGTAGAGACGTCGATGGATCTAGAGACTGTCATACAGAATGAAGTAAGTCAGAAAGAGACAAACAAATATTGTATATTAATGCATATATGTGGAACCTAGAAAAATGGTACAGATGAACTGGTTTGCAGGGAAGAAATAGAGACACAGAGGTAGAGAACCCACGTATGGACACCAAGTGTGGGAAGCCACGGGGAGGTGGTGTTGGGGTGAGTTGGGAGATTGGGATTGACCTGTATACATGTATATGCATAAAATACATAACTAATAATAACCTGCTGTATAAAAAATAAATAAAATTAAATTCCAAAATTTTAAAAAATAAAATTTAAAAATAAAACAGAAAAAAGTTCTTCCCTTCACACAGATGTATTTATATGAATGAATTATTCCCATGCTTATATCTATAAATACATAAAAGAGGAATAAAATCTAACTTGAACCAAAAAAGAAAAAAAAAAACCTGAACCCATGAGTTAGACAGAGGAAAACACAATCAGGGCACTTGCTCCATCGGTAAACAATTCTGAAATTGGTCAGAGGTGGGGAATCATCTCCCATAGAGCCAGCAGCCCACTCCTACGCAAGGAGCGTCCTCATTGCAAAGCGGGGGGCCATGCCGAGGCATCTGTGAGTAACCGTGAGCTGAGCCCCAGGCCAGCTGCTGTTGAACTTTTCCCACCCTTCCCAGGTAAAACACCTGAATATGTACAAGGGCTTGAAAGCCTAGAGGAAGGGCCGTGGAGCCACACCAGCGACAGCACGCAGGCCAACTTGGTGCCTGCAGGACAGTCAGGATGGTCCTGGCCCTGGGCGCTCTTCTGGAAGCTTTCCATTGCCCTGCCTGAGATACCCCTCCTGTCCCGGCCCCCACTGCTTTTTTCCTTCCTCACCTCTGTCCGGAGAGAAATTCCAGCGGAAGGTATGGGTGACACATCCTCTTCATTACAGGTGGAAGCGTGGCAACTCCTGCAGAAAGTCCAGCAGAGACCCACTCACACCGGGACACCCACAAAGCCGTGGCCCCTCACTCCCTCCCACCAGCACAGCCCCGACACTGCTGACGGGGCAGAGAATATGGAGTCAGGCACAGCTTCAGGGGCTATTGCTGCCTGCAGCGCTGTTTATATTGACCTCAACCCAGGCACACCTGGGGTGGGCCGGCCGGCAGGGTCAGGCTACCCAGGTCAGCTAATCCTCAGCCCTCAGGGAATCACATTGTTGAAAATGGACCTCGCTAAGGCAGAATAGAAGCCAAGGAATAAAAGGACACAATGCCATTTGTAGCACCGTAGGTGTGTCTAGAGGTAAGCACGTGAGTTGTTGTAAGTCAGAAAGTGAAAGACACATATCATATCATATCTCTTATAGGTGTGACCGAAAAATGGATACCAGGGCAGATATTTCCACGGAGAAGGGCAATCACAGATTCATTCAACAAACTTATGGTTCACCAATGGAAAGGTGTGAGGATTGGTTTCATTATGATATTGGGGTTAACAGACATATACAAACACAGGTGACATATATAATCACCAAAGACCTACAGAATACCAAGAGAAGACTACTCAACATTCTGTCATAAAGTACATGGGAAAAGGATCCCAGGAAGAACAGACATATGTGTATGTGTAAAAGAACCACATCTTCCACACCTACAAGAAGCCAAACATTGTAATCAAATTTGCTGTAATAAAAAATAAAAAATTAAATTAAAAACACGAACAAGAAGTAGTGAGACAAACTTGAGGGGCTTTCTCCTGGCACATTCCATTCTAAATTCCAATCTAGAACACGACTTCCATTGAGGCTCTGTTGCCCCAGTAACCAGATTTGGTAAGGGAGACCTGCTGCCACCTTGTGGCCGTTTCACACAACAGCAGCTTTAATCCCAGCGCTAATGGTCAGTTGATATTCAAAATCATTGCAGGCCTGTAAATGACACCTGCCCTGAAAACAAATCCTGGGTTCATATATCGACCAAAAAATTCAAAGGACGTCCATATTTCAAAACGACAGTTTCAAAAGGCATATTTTACTCACATTAGTGTTCTGCTTCTTTTTCTTTCTTTCTTTTTTTGTTAAAAAAACGGGAATGGCAAAAAGCATCCCTCAGAATGGGCGAAAATATTTTCAAACGAATCAATGGACAAAAGTTTAATCTCCAATATATATAAAGAGCTCATGCAGCTTAATATTAAAAAAACAAAAAACCCAATACAAAAATGGGCAGAAGATCTAAAGAGACGTTTCTTCAAAGAAGACACAGAGATGGCCAAGACGCACATGAAAAGCTGCTCAACATCACTAATTATTAGAGAAATGCAAATCAAAACTACAATGAGGTATGACCTCACACCTGTTACAATTGGCATCATCAGAAAATCTACAAACAACGAATTCTGGGGAGGGTGTGGACAAAAGGATCCCTCTTCCACTAGTGGTGGAAATGTAAATTGATACAGTCACGATGGAGAACAGTATGGAGTTTCCTTAAAAAAACTAGAAATAGAATTACCATATGATCCAGCAAGCCCACTTCTGGGCATATACCCAGATAAAACCATAAATCAAAAAGGCACATTCACCACAATGCTCATTTCAGCACTATTTACGATAGCCAGGTAATGGAAGCAACCTAAATACCCACAGACACACGAATGGATAAAGATGTGGTACATATATAAAATGGAATATTACTCAGCCATAACAAGGAATGAAACTGGGTCATTTGTAGAGACGTCGATGGATCTAGAGACTGTCATACAGAATGAAGTAAGTCAGAAAGAGACAAACAAATATTGTATATTAATGCATATATGTGGAACCTAGAAAAATGGTACAGATGAACTGGTTTGCAGGGAAGAAATAGAGACACAGAGGTAGAGAACCCACGTATGGACACCAAGTGTGGGAAGCCACGGGGAGGTGGTGTTGGGGTGAGTTGGGAGATTGGGATTGACCTGTATACATGTATATGCATAAAATACATAACTAATAATAACCTGCTGTATAAAAAATAAATAAAATTAAATTTCAAAATTTTAAAAAATAAAATTTAAAAATAAAACAGAAAAAAGTTCTTCCCTTCACACAGATGTATTTATATGAATGAATTATTTCCATGCTTATATCTATAAATACATAAAAGAGGCATAAAATCTAACTTGAACCAAAAAAGAAAAAAAAAAACCTGAACCCACGAGTTAGACAGAGGAAAACACAATCAGGGCACTTGCTCCATCGGTAAACAATTCTGAAATTGGTCAGAGGTGGGGAATCATCTCCCATAGAGCCAGCAGCTCACTCCTACGCAAGGAGCGTCCTCATTGCAAAGCGGGGGGCCATGCCGAGGCATCTGTGAGTAACCGTGAGCTGAGCCCCAGGCCAGCTGCTGTTGAACTTTTCCCACCCTTCCCAGGTAAAACACCTGAATATGTACAAGGGCTTGAAAGCCTAGAGGAAGGGCCGTGGAGCCACACCAGCGACAGCATGCAGGCCAACTTGGTGCCTGCAGGCCAGTCAGGATGGTCCTGGCCCTGGGCGCTCTTCTGGAAGCTTTCCATTGCCCTGCCTGAGATACCCCTCCTGTCCCGGCCCCCACTGCTTTTTTCCTTCCTCACCTGTGTCCGGAGAGAAATTCCAGCGGAAGGTATGGGTGACACATCCTCTTCATTACAGGTGGAAGCCTGGCAACTCCTGCAGAAAGTCCAGCAGAGACCCACTCACACCGGGCCACCCACAAAGCCGTGGCCCCTCACTCCCTCCCACCAGCACAGCCCCGACACTGCTGACGGGGCAGAGAATATGGAGTCAGGCACAGCTTCAGGGGCTATTGCTGCCTGCAGCGCTGTTTATATTGACCTCAACCCAGGCACACCTTGGGAGGGCCGGCCGGCAGGGTCAGGCTACCCAGGTCAGCTAAACCTCAGCCCTTAGGGAATCACATTGTTGAAAATGGACCTCGCTAAGGCAGAATAGAAGCCAAGGAATAAAAGGACACAATACCATTTGTAGCACCGTAGGTGTGTCTAGAGGTAAGCACGTGAGTTGTTGTAAGTCAGAAAGTGAAAGACACATATCATATCATATCTCTTATAGGTGTGACCGAAAAATGGATACCAGGGCAGATATTTCCACGGAGAAGGGCAATCAGAGATTCATTCAACAAACTTATGGTTCACCAATGGAAAGGTGTGAGGATTGGTTTCATTATGATATTGGGGTTAACAGACATATACAAACACAGGTGACATATATAATCACCAAAGACCTACAGAATACCAAGAGAAGACTACTCAACATTCTGTCATAAGGTACATGGGAAAAGGATCCCAGGAAGAACAGACATATGTGTATGTGTAAAAGAACCACATCTTCCACACCTACAACAAGCCAAACATTGTAATCAAATTTGCTGTAATAAAAAATAAAAAAATTAAATTAAAAACACGAACAAGAAGTAGTGAGACAAACTTGAGGGGCTTTCTCCTGGCACATTCCATTCTAAATTCCAATCTAGAACAGGACTTCCATTGAGGCTCTGTTGCCCCAGTAACCAGATTTGGTAAGGGAGACCTGCTGCCACCTTGTGGCCGTTTCACACAACAGCAGCTTTAATCCCAGCGCTAATGGTCAGTTGATATTCAAAATCATTGCAGGCCTGTAAATGACACCTGCCCTGAAAACAAATCCTGGGTTCATATATCGACCAAAAAATTCAAAGGACGTCCATATTTCAAAACGACAGTTTCAAAAGGCATATTTTACACACATTAGTGTTCTGCTTCTTTTTCTTTCTTTCTTTTTTTGTTAAAAAAATGGGAATGGCAAAAAGCATCCCTCAGAATGGGCGAAAATATTTGCAAACGAATCAATGGACAAAGGTTTAATCTCCAATATATATAAAGAGCTCATGCCGCTTAATATTAAAAAAACAAACAACCCAATACAAAAATGGGCAGAAGATCTAAAGAGACGTTTCTTCAAAGAAGACACAGAGATGGCCAAGACGCACATGAAAAGCTGCTCAACATCACTAATTATTAGAGAAATGCAAATCAAATCTACAATGAGGTATCACCTCACACCTGTTACAACTGGCATCATCAGAAAATCTACAAACAACGAATTCTGGGGAGGGTGTGGACAAAAGGATCCCTCTTCCACTAGTGGTGGAAATGTAAATTGATACAGTCACGATGGAGAACAGTATGGAGTTTCCTTAAAAAATCTAGTAATAGAATTACCATATGATCCAGCAATCCCACTTCTGGGCATATACCCAGAGAAAACCATAAATCAAAAAGGCACATTCACCACAATGCTCATTTCAGCACTATTTACGATAGCCAGGTAATGCAAACAACCTAAATACCCACAGACAGACGAATGGATAAAGATGTGGTACATATATAAAATGGAATATTACTCAGCCATAAGAAGGAATGAAACTGGGTCATTTGTAGAGACGTCGATGGATCTAGAGACTGTCATACAGAATGAAGTAAGTCAGAAAGAGACAAACAAATATTGTATATTAATGCATATATGTGGAACCTAGAAAAATGGTACAGATGAACTAGTTTGCAGGGAAGAAATAGAGACACAGAGGTAGAGAACACACGTATGGACACCAAGTGTGGGAAGCCATGGGGAGGTGGTGTTGGGGTGAGTTGGGAGATTGGGATTGAACTGTATACATGTATATGCATAAAATACATAACTAATAATAACCTGCTGTATAAAAAATAAATAAAATTAAATTTCAAAATTTAAAAAAATAAAATTTAAAAATAAAACAGAAAAAAGTTCTTCCCTTCACACAGATGTATTTATATGAATGAATTATTCCCATGCTTATATCTATAAATACATAAAAGAGGAATAAAATCTAACTTGAACCAAAAAAGAAAAAAAAAAAAAACCTGAACCCACGAGTTAGACAGAGGAAAACACAATCAGGGCACTTGCTCCATCGGTAAACAATTCTGAAATTGGTCAGAGGTGGGGAATCATCTCCCATAGAGCCAGCAGCCCACTCCTACGCAAGGAGCGTCCTCATTGCAAAGCGGGGGGCCATGCCGAGGCATCTGTGAGTAACCGTGAGCTGAGCCCCAGGCCAGCTGCTGTTGAACTTTTCCCACCCTTCCCAGGTAAAACACCTGAATATGTACAAGGGCTTGAAAGCCTAGAGGAAGGGCCGTGGAGCCACACCAGCGACAGCACGAAGGCCAACTTGGTGCCTGCAGGCCAGTCAGGATGGTCCTGGCCCTGGGCGCTCTTCTGGAAGCTTTCCATTGCCCTGCCTGAGATACCCCTCCTGTCCCGGCCCCCACTGCTTTTTTCCTTCCTCACCTCTGTCCGGAGAGAAATTCCAGCGGAAGGTATGGGTGACACATCCTCTTCATTACAGGTGGAAGCCTGGCAACTCCTGCAGAAAGTCCAGCAGAGACCCACTCACACCGGGCCACCCACAAAGCCGTGGCCCCTCACTCCCTCCCACCAGCACAGCCCCGACACTGCTGACGGGGCAGAGAATATGGAGTCAGGCACAGCTTCAGGGGCTATTGCTGCCTGCAGCGCTGTTTATATTGACCTCAACCCAGGCACACCTGGGGAGGGCCGGCCGGCAGGGTCAGGCTACCCAGGTCAGCTAATCCTCAGCCCTCAGGGAATCACATTGTTGTAAATGGACCTCGCTAAGGCAGAATAGAAGCCAAGGAATAAAAGGACACAATGCCATTTGTAGCACCGTAGGTGTGTCTAGAGGTAAGCACGTGAGTTGTTGTAAGTCAGAAAGTGAAAGACACATATCATATCATATCTCTTATAGGTGTGACCAAAAAATGGATACCAGGGCAGATATTTCCACGGAGAAGGGCAATCACAGATTCATTCAACAAACTTATGGTTCACCAATGGAAAGGTGTGAGGATTGGTTTCATTATGATATTGGGGTTAACAGACATATACAAACACAGGTGACATATATAATCACCAAAGACCTACAGAATACCAAGAGAAGACTACTCAACATTCTGTCATAAGGTACATGGGAAAAGGATCCCAGGAAGAACAGACATATGTGTATGTGTAAAAGAACCACATCTTCCACACCTACAACAAGCCAAACATTGTAATCAAATTTGCTGTAATAAAAAATAAAAAATTAAATTAAAAACACGAACAAGAAGTAGTGAGACAAACTTGAGGGGCTTTCTCCTGGCACATTCCATTCTAAATTCCAATCTAGAACACGACTTCCATTGAGGCTCTGTTGCCCCAGTAACCAGATTTGGTAAGGGAGACCTGCTGCCACCTTGTGGCCGTTTCACACAACAGCAGCTTTAATCCCAGCGCTAATGGTCAGTTGATATTCAAAATCATTGCAGGCCTGTAAATGACACCTGCCCTGAAAACAAATCCTGGGTTCATATATCGACCAAAAAATTCAAAGGACGTCCATATTTCAAAACGACAGTTTCAAAAGGCATATTTTACACACATTAGTGTTCTGCTTCTTTTCCTTTCTTTCTTTTTTTGTTAAAAAAACGGGAATGGCAAAAAGCATCCCCCAGAATGGGCGAAAATATTTGCAAACGAATCAATGGACAAAAGTTTAATCTCCAATATATATAAAGAGCACATGCAGCTTAATATTAAAAAAACAAACAACCCAATACAAAAATGGGCAGAAGATCTAAAGAGACGTTTCTTCAAAGAAGACACAGAGAAGGCCAAGACGCCCATGAAAAGCTGCTCAATATCACTAATTATTAGAGAAATGCAAATCAAAACTACAATGAGGTATGACCTCACACCTGTTACAATTGGCATCATCAGAAAATCTACAAACAACGAATTCTGGGGAGGGTGTGGACAAAAGGATCCCTCTTCCACTAGTGGTGGAAATGTAAATTGATACAGTCACGATGGAGAACAGTATGGAGTTTCCTTAAAAAAACTAGAAATAGAATTACCATATGATCCAGCAATCCCACTTCTGGGCATATACCCAGATAAAACCATAAATCAAAAAGGCACATTCACCACAATGCTCATTTCAGCACTATTTACGATAGCCAGGTAATGGAAGCAACCTAAATACCCACGGACAGACGAATGGATAAAGATGTGGTACATATATAAAATGGAATATTACTCAGCCATAAGAAGGAATGAAACTGGGTCATTTGTAGAGACGTCGATGGATCTAGAGACTGTCATACAGAATGAAGTAAGTCAGAAAGAGACAAACAAATATTGTATATTAATGCATATATGTGGAACCTAGAAAAATGGTACAGATGAACTGGTTTGCAGGGAAGAAATAGAGACACAGAGGTAGAGAACCCACGTATGGACACCAAGTGTGGGAAGCCACGGGGAGGTGGTGTTGGGGTGAGTTGGGAGATTGGGATTGACCTGTATACATGTATATGCATAAAATACATAACTAATAATAACCTGCTGTATAAAAAATAAATAAAATTAAATTTCAAAATTTTAAAAAATAAAATTTAAAAATAAAACAGAAAAAAGTTCTTCCCTTCACACAGATGTATTTATATGAATGAATTATTTCCATGCTTATATCTATAAATACATAAAAGAGGCATAAAATCTAACTTGAACCAAAAAAGAAAAAAAAAAACCTGAACCCACGAGTTAGACAGAGGAAAACACAATCAGGGCACTTGCTCCATCGGTAAACAATTCTGAAATTGGTCAGAGGTGGGGAATCATCTCCCATAGAGCCAGCAGCTCACTCCTACGCAAGGAGCGTCCTCATTGCAAAGCGGGGGGCCATGCCGAGGCATCTGTGAGTAACCGTGAGCTGAGCCCCAGGCCAGCTGCTGTTGAACTTTTCCCACCCTTCCCAGGTAAAACACCTGAATATGTACAAGGGCTTGAAAGCCTAGAGGAAGGGCCGTGGAGCCACACCAGCGACAGCACGCAGGCCAACTTGGTGCCTGCAGGCCAGTCAGGATGGTCCTGGCCCTGGGCGCTCTTCTGGAAGATTTCCATTGCCCTGCCTGTGATACCCCTCCTGTCCCGGCCCCCACTGCTTTTTTCCTTCCTCACCTCTGTCCGGAGAGAAATTCCAGCGGAAGGTATGGGTGACACATCCTCTTCATTACAGGTGGAAGCCTGGCAACTCCTGCAGAAAGTCCAGCAGAGACCCACTCACACCGGGCCACCCACAAAGCCGTGGCCCCTCACTCCCTCCCACCAGCACAGCCCCGACACTGCTGACGGGGCAGAGAATATGGAGTCAGGCACAGCTTCAGGGGCTATTGCTGCCTGCAGCGCTGTTTATATTGACCTCAACCCAGGCACACCTTGGGAGGGCCGGCCGGCAGGGTCAGGCTACCCAGGTCAGCTAATCCTCAGCCCTTAGGGAATCACATTGTTGAAAATGGACCTCGCTAAGGCAGAATAGAAGCCAAGGAATAAAAGGACACAATACCATTTGTAGCACCGTAGGTGTGTCTAGAGGTAAGCACGTGAGTTGTTGTAAGTCAGAAAGTGAAAGACACATATCATATCATATCTCTTATAGGTGTGACCGAAAAATGGATACCAGGGCAGATATTTCCACGGAGAAGGGCAATCAGAGATTCATTCAACAAACTTATGGTTCACCAATGGAAAGGTGTGAGGATTGGTTTCATTATGATATTGGGGTTAACAGACATATACAAACACAGGTGACATATATAATCACCAAAGACCTACAGAATACCAAGAGAAGACTACTCAACATTCTGTCATAAGGTACATGGGAAAAGGATCCCAGGAAGAACAGACATATGTGTATGTGTAAAAGAACCACATCTTCCACACCTACAACAAGCCAAACATTGTAATCAAATTTGCTGTAATAAAAAATAAAAAAATTAAATTAAAAACACGAACAAGAAGTAGTGAGACAAACTTGAGGGGCTTTCTCCTGGCACATTCCATTCTAAATTCCAATCTAGAACACGACTTCCATTGAGGCTCTGTTGCGCCAGTAACCAGATTTGGTAAGGGAGACCTGCTGCCACCTTGTGGCCGTTTCACACAACAGCAGCTTTAATCCCAGCGCTAATGGTCAGTTGATATTCAAAATCATTGCAGGCCTGTAAATGACACCTGCCCTGAAAACAAATCCTGGGTTCATATATCGACCAAAAAATTCAAAGGACGTCCATATTTCAAAACGACAGTTTCAAAAGGCATATTTTACTCACATTAGTGTTCTGCTTCTTTTTCTTTCTTTCTTTTTTTGTTAAAAAAACGGGAATGGCAAAAAGCATCCCTCAGAATGGGCGAAAATATTTTCAAACGAATCAATGGACAAAAGTTTAATCTCCAATATATATAAAGAGCTCATGCAGCTTAATATTAAAAAAACAAACAACCCAATACAAAAATGGGCAGAAGATCTAAAGAGACGTTTCTTCAAAGAAGACACAGAGATGGCCAAGACGCACATGAAAAGCTGCTCAACATCACTAATTATTAGAGAAATGCAAATCAAAACTACAATGAGGTATCACCTCACACCTGTTACAATTGGCATCAACAGAAAATCTACAAACAACGAATTCTGGGGAGGGTGTGGACAAAAGGATCCCTCTTCCACTAGTGGTGGAAATGTAAATTGATACAGTCACGATGGAGAACAGTATGGAGTTTCCTTAAAAAAACTAGAAATAGAATTACCATATGATCCAGCAATCCCACTTCTGGGCATATACCCAGATAAAACCATAAATCAAAAAGGCACATTCACCACAATGCTCATTTCAGCACTATTTACGATAGCCAGGTAATGGAAGCAACCTAAATACCCACAGACAGACGAATGGATAAAGATGTGGTACATATATAAAATGGAATATTACTCAGCCATAAGAAGGAATGAAACTGGGTCATTTGTAGAGACGTCGATGGATCTAGAGACTGTCATACAGAATGAAGTAAGTCAGAAAGAGACAAACAAATATTGTATATTAATGCATATATGTGGAACCTAGAAAAATGGTACAGATGAACTGGTTTGCAGGGAAGAAATAGAGACACAGAGGTAGAGAACCCACGTATGGACACCAAGTGTGGGAAGCCACGGGGAGGTGGTGTTGGGGTGAGTTGGGAGATTGGGATTGACCTGTATACATGTATATGCATAAAATACATAACTAATAATAACCTGCTGTATAAAAAATAAATAAAATTAAATTTCAAAATTTTAAAAAATAAAATTTAAAAATAAAACAGAAAAAAGTTCTTCCCTTCACACAGATGTATTTATATGAATGAATTATTTCCATGCTTATATCTATAAATACATAAAAGAGGCATAAAATCTAACTTGAACCAAAAAAGAAAAAAAAAAACCTGAACCCACGAGTTAGACAGAGGAAAACACAATCAGGGCACTTGCTCCATCGGTAAACAATTCTGAAATTGGTCAGAGGTGGGGAATCATCTCCCATAGAGCCAGCAGCTCACTCCTACGCAAGGAGCGTCCTCATTGCAAAGCGGGGGGCCATGCCGAGGCATCTGTGAGTAACCGTGAGCTGAGCCCCAGGCCAGCTGCTGTTGAACTTTTCCCACCCTTCCCAGGTAAAACACCTGAATATGTACAAGGGCTTGAAAGCCTAGAGGAAGGGCCGTGGAGCCACACCAGCGACAGCACGCAGGCCAACTTGGTGCCTGCAGGCCAGTCAGGATGGTCCTGGCCCTGGGCGCTCTTCTGGAAGATTTCCATTGCCCTGCCTGTGATACCCCTCCTGTCCCGGCCCCCACTGCTTTTTTCCTTCCTCACCTCTGTCCGGAGAGAAATTCCAGCGGAAGGTATGGGTGACACATCCTCTTCATTACAGGTGGAAGCCTGGCAACTCCTGCAGAAAGTCCAGCAGAGACCCACTCACACCGGGCCACCCACAAAGCCGTGGCCCCTCACTCCCTCCCACCAGCACAGCCCCGACACTGCTGACGGGGCAGAGAATATGGAGTCAGGCACAGCTTCAGGGGCTATTGCTGCCTGCAGCGCTGTTTATATTGACCTCAACCCAGGCACACCTTGGGAGGGCCGGCCGGCAGGGTCAGGCTACCCAGGTCAGCTAATCCTCAGCCCTTAGGGAATCACATTGTTGAAAATGGACCTCGCTAAGGCAGAATAGAAGCCAAGGAATAAAAGGACACAATACCATTTGTAGCACCGTAGGTGTGTCTAGAGGTAAGCACGTGAGTTGTTGTAAGTCAGAAAGTGAAAGACACATATCATATCATATCTCTTATAGGTGTGACCGAAAAATGGATACCAGGGCAGATATTTCCACGGAGAAGGGCAATCAGAGATTCATTCAACAAACTTATGGTTCACCAATGGAAAGGTGTGAGGATTGGTTTCATTATGATATTGGGGTTAACAGACATATACAAACACAGGTGACATATATAATCACCAAAGACCTACAGAATACCAAGAGAAGACTACTCAACATTCTGTCATAAGGTACATGGGAAAAGGATCCCAGGAAGAACAGACATATGTGTATGTGTAAAAGAACCACATCTTCCACACCTACAACAAGCCAAACATTGTAATCAAATTTGCTGTAATAAAAAATAAAAAAATTAAATTAAAAACACGAACAAGAAGTAGTGAGACAAACTTGAGGGGCTTTCTCCTGGCACATTCCATTCTAAATTCCAATCTAGAACACGACTTCCATTGAGGCTCTGTTGCGCCAGTAACCAGATTTGGTAAGGGAGACCTGCTGCCACCTTGTGGCCGTTTCACACAACAGCAGCTTTAATCCCAGCGCTAATGGTCAGTTGATATTCAAAATCATTGCAGGCCTGTAAATGACACCTGCCCTGAAAACAAATCCTGGGTTCATATATCGACCAAAAAATTCAAAGGACGTCCATATTTCAAAACGACAGTTTCAAAAGGCATATTTTACTCACATTAGTGTTCTGCTTCTTTTTCTTTCTTTCTTTTTTTGTTAAAAAAACGGGAATGGCAAAAAGCATCCCTCAGAATGGGCGAAAATATTTTCAAACGAATCAATGGACAAAAGTTTAATCTCCAATATATATAAAGAGCTCATGCAGCTTAATATTAAAAAAACAAACAACCCAATACAAAAATGGGCAGAAGATCTAAAGAGACGTTTCTTCAAAGAAGACACAGAGATGGCCAAGACGCACATGAAAAGCTGCTCAACATCACTAATTATTAGAGAAATGCAAATCAAAACTACAATGAGGTATCACCTCACACCTGTTACAATTGGCATCAACAGAAAATCTACAAACAACGAATTCTGGGGAGGGTGTGGACAAAAGGATCCCTCTTCCACTAGTGGTGGAAATGTAAATTGATACAGTCACGATGGAGAACAGTATGGAGTTTCCTTAAAAAAACTAGAAATAGAATTACCATATGATCCAGCAATCCCACTTCTGGGCATATACCCAGATAAAACCATAAATCAAAAAGGCACATACACCACAATGCTCATTTCAGCACTATTTACGATAGCCAGGTAATGCAAACAACCTAAATACCCACAGACAGACGAATGGATAAAGATGTGGTACATATATAAAATGGAATATTACTCAGCCATAAGAAGGAATGAAACTGGGTCATTTGTAGAGACGTCGATGGATCTAGAGACTGTCATACAGAATGAAGTAAGTCAGAAAGAGACAAACAAATATTGTATATTAATGCATATATGTGGAACCTAGAAAAATGGTACAGATGAACTGGTTTGCAGGGAAGAAATAGAGACACAGAGGTAGAGAACCCACGTATGGACACCAAGTGTGGGAAGCCACGGGGAGGTGGTGTTGGGGTGAGTTGGGAGATTGGGATTGACCTGTATACATGTATATGCATAAAATACATAACTAATAATAACCTGCTGTATAAAAAATAAATAAAATTAAATTTCAAAATTTTAAAAAATAAAATTTAAAAATAAAACAGAAAAAAGTTCTTCCCTTCACACAGATGTATTTATATGAATGAATTATTTCCATGCTTATATCTATAAATACATAAAAGAGGCATAAAATCTAACTTGAACCAAAAAAGAAAAAAAAAACCTGAACCCACGAGTTAGACAGAGGAAAACACAATCAGGGCACTTGCTCCATCGGTAAACAATTCTGAAATTGGTCAGAGGTGGGGAATCATCTCCCATAGAGCCAGCAGCTCACTCCTACGCAAGGAGCGTCCTCATTGCAAAGCGGGGGGCCATGCCGAGGCATCTGTGAGTAACCGTGAGCTGAGCCCCAGGCCAGCTGCTGTTGAACTTTTCCCACCCTTCCCAGGTAAAACACCTGAATATGTACAAGGGCTTGAAAGCCTAGAGGAAGGGCCGTGGAGCCACACCAGCGACAGCATGCAGGCCAACTTGGTGCCTGCAGGCCAGTCAGGATGGTCCTGGCCCTGGGCGCTCTTCTGGAAGCTTTGCATTGCCCTGCCTGTGATACCCCTCCTGTCCCGGCCCCCACTGCTTTTTTTCTTCCTCACCTCTGTCCGGAGAGAAATTCCAGCGGAAGGTATGGGTGACACATCCTCTTCATTACAGGTGGAAGCCTGGCAACTCCTGCAGAAAGTCCAGCAGAGACCCACTGACACCGGGCCACCCACAAAGCCGTGGCCCCTCACTCCCTCCCACCAGCACAGCCCCGACACTGCTGACGTGGCAGAGAATATGGAGTCAGGCACAGCTTCAGGGGCTATTGCTGCCTGCAGCGCTGTTTATATTGACCTCAACCCAGGCACACCTTGGGAGGGCCGGCCGGCAGGGTCAGGCTACCCAGGTCAGCTAAACCTCAGCCCTTAGGGAATCACATTGTTGAAAATGGACCTCGCTAAGGCAGAATAGAAGCCAAGGAATAAAAGGACACAATACCATTTGTAGCACCGTAGGTGTGTCTAGAGGTAAGCACGTGAGTTGTTGTAAGTCAGAAAGTGAAAGACACATATCATATCATATCTCTTATAGGTGTGACCGAAAAATGGATACCAGGGCAGATATTTCCACGGAGAAGGGCAATCAGAGATTCATTCAACAAACTTATGGTTCACCAATGGAAAGGTGTGAGGATTGGTTTCATTATGATATTGGGGTTAACAGACATATACAAACACAGGTGACATATTTAATCACCAAAGACCTACAGAATACCAAGAGAAGACTACTCAACATTCTGTCATAAGGTACATGGGAAAAGGATCCCAGGAAGAACAGACATATGTGTATGTGTAAAAGAACCACATCTTCCACACCTACAACAAGCCAAACATTGTAATCAAATTTGCTGTAATAAAAAATAAAAAAATTAAATTAAAAACACGAACAAGAAGTAGTGAGACAAACTTGAGGGGCTTTCTCCTGGCACATTCCATTCTAAATTCCAATCTAGAACACGACTTCCATTGAGGCTCTGTTGCCCCAGTAACCAGATTTGGTAAGGGAGACCTGCTGCCACCTTGTGGCCGTTTCACACAACAGCAGCTTTAATCCCAGCGCTAATGGTCAGTTGATATTCAAAATCATTGCAGGCCTGTAAATGACACCTGTCCTGAAAACAAATCCTGGGTTCATATATCGACCAAAAATTTCAAAGGACGTCCATATTTCAAAACGACAGTTTCAAAAGGCATATTTTACTCACATTAGTGTTCTGCTTCTTTTTCTTTCTTTCTTTTTTTGTTAAAAAAACGGGAATGGCAAAAAGCATCCCTCAGAATGGGCGAAAATATTTTCAAACGAATCAATGGACAAAAGTTTAATCTCCAATATATATAAAGAGCTCATGCAGCTTAATATTAAAAAAACAAACAACCCAATACAAAAATGGGCAGAAGATCTAAAGAGACGTTTCTTCAAAGAAGACACAGAGATGGCCAAGACGCACATGAAAAGCTGCTCAACATCACTAATTATTAGAGAAATGCAAATCAAAACTACAATGAGGTATCACCTCACACCTGTTACAATTGGCATCATCAGAAAATCTACAAACAACGAATTCTGGGGAGGGTGTGGACAAAAGGATCCCTCTTCCACTAGTGGTGGAAATGTAAATTGATACAGTCACGATGGAGAACAGTATGGAGTTTCCTTAAAAAAACTAGAAATAGAATTACCATATGATCCAGCAATCCCACTTCTGGGCATATACCCAGATAAAACCATAAATCAAAAAGGCACATTCACCACAATGCTCATTTCAGCACTATTTACGATAGCCAGGTAATGGAAGCAACCTAAATACCCACAGACAGACGAATGGATAAAGATGTGGTACATATATAAAATGGAATATTACTCAACCATAAGAAGGAATGAAACTGGGTCATTTGTAGAGACGTCGATGGATCTAGAGACTGTCATACAGAATGAAGTAAGTCAGAAAGAGACAAACAAATATTGTATATTAATGCATATATGTGGAACCTAGAAAAATGGTACAGATGAACTGGTTTGCAGGGAAGAAATAGAGACACAGAGGTAGAGCACCCACGTATGGACACCAAGTGTGGGAAGCCACGGGGAGGTGGTGTTGGGGTGAGTTGGGAGATTGGGATTGACCTGTATACATGTATATGCATAAAATACATAACTAATAATAACCTGCTGTATAAAAAATAAATAAAATTAAATTCCAAAATTTAAAAAAATAAAATTTAAAAATAAAACAGAAAAAAGTTCTTCCCTTCACACAGATGTATTTATATGAATGAATTATTTCCATGCTTATATCTATAAATACATAAAAGAGGAATAAAATCTAACTTGAACCAAAAAAGAAAAAAAAAAAAACCTGAACCCATGAGTTAGACAGAGGAAAACACAATCAGGGCACTTGCTCCATCGGTAAACAATTCTGAAATTGGTCAGAGGTGGGGAATCATCTCCCATAGAGCCAGCAGCCCACTCCTACGCAAGGAGCGTCCTCATTGCAAAGCGGGGGGCCATGCCGAGGCATCTGTGAGTAACCGTGAGCTGAGCCCCAGGCCAGCTGCTGTTGAACTTTTCCCACCCTTCCCAGGTAAAACACCTGAATATGTACAAGGGCTTGAAAGCCTAGAGGAAGGGCCGTGGAGCCACACCAGCGACAGCACGCAGGCCAACTTGGTGCCTGCAGGCCAGTCAGGATGGTCCTGGCCCTGGGCGCTCTTCTGGAAGCTTTCCATTGCCCTGCCTGAGATACCCCTCATGTCCCGGCCCCCACTGCTTTTTTCCTTCCTCACCTCTGTCCGGAGAGAAATTCCAGCGGAAGGTATGGGTGACACATCCTCTTCATTACAGGTGGAAGCCTGGCAACTCCTGCAGAAAGTCCAGCAGAGACCCAACCACACCGGGCCACCCACAAAGCCGTGGCCCCTCACTCCCTCCCACCAGCACAGCCCCGACACTGCTGACGGGGCAGAGAATATGGAGTCAGGCACAGCTTCAGGGGCTATTGCTGCCTGCAGCGCTGTTTATATTGACCTCAACCCAGGCACACCTTGGGAGGGCCGGCCGGCAGGGTCAGGCTACCCAGGTCAGCTAATCCTCAGCCCTCAGGGAATCACATTGTTGAAAATGGACCTCGCTAAGGCAGAATAGAAGCCAAGGAATAAAAGGACACAATGCCATTTGTAGCACCGTAGGTGTGTCTAGAGGTAAGCACGTGAGTTGTTGTAAGTCAGAAAGTGAAAGACACATATCATATCATATCTCTTATAGGTGTGACCGAAAAATGGATACCAGGGCAGATATTTCCACGGAGAAGGGCAATCACAGATTCATTCAACAAACTTATGGTTCACCAATGGAAAGGTGTGAGGATTGGTTTCATTATGATATTGGGGTTAACAGACATATACAAACACAGGTGACATATATAATCACCAAAGACCTACAGAATACCAAGAGAAGACTACTCAACATTCTGTCATAAGGTACATGGGAAAAGGATCCCAGGAAGAACAGACATATGTGTATGTGTAAAAGAACCACATCTTCCACACCTACAACAAGCCAAACATTGTAATCAAATTTGCTGTAATAAAAAATAAAAAATTAAATTAAAAACACAAACAAGAAGTAGTGAGACAAACTTGAGGGGCTTTCTCCTGGCACATTCCATTCTAAATTCCAATCTAGAACACGACTTCCATTGAGGCTCTGTTGCCCCAGTAACCAGATTTGGTAAGGGAGACCTGCTGCCACCTTGTGGCCGTTTCACACAACAGCAGCTTTAATCCCAGCGCTAATGGTCAGTTGATATTCAACATCATTGCAGGCCTGTAAATGACACCTGCCCTGAAAACAAATCCTGGGTTCATATATCGACCAAAAAATTCAAAGGACGTCCATATTTCAAAACGACAGTTTCAAAAGGCATATTTTACACACATTAGTGTTCTGCTTCTTTTTCTTTCTTTCTTTTTTTGTTAAAAAAACGGGAATGGCAAAAAGCATCCCTCAGAATGGGCGAAAATATTTTCAAACGAATCAATGGACAAAGGTTTAATCTCCAATATATATAAAGAGCTCATGCAGCTTAATATTAAAAAAACAAACAACCCAATACAAAAATGGGCAGAAGATCTAAAGAGACGTTTCTTCAAAGAAGACACAGAGATGGCCAAGACACACATGAAAAGCTGCTCAACATCACTAATTATTAGAGAAATGCAAATCAAATCTACAATGAGGTATCACCTCACACCTGTTACAACTGGCATCATCAGAAAATCTACAAACAACGAATTCTGGGGAGGGTGTGGACAAAAGGATCCCTCTTCCACTAGTGGTGGAAATGTAAATTGATACAGTCACGATGGAGAACAGTATGGAGTTTCCTTAAAAAAACTAGAAATAGAATTACCATATGATCCAGCAATCCCACTTCTGGGCATATACCCAGAGAAAACCATAAATCAAAAAGGCACATTCACCACAATGCTCATTTCAGCACTATTTACGATAGCCAGGTAATGCAAACAACCTAAATACCCACAGACAGACGAATGGATAAAGATGTGGTACATATATAAAATGGAATATTACTCAGCCATAAGAAGGAATGAAACTGGGTCATTTGTAGAGACGTCGATGGATCTAGAGACTGTCATACAGAATGAAGTAAGTCAGAAAGAGACAAACAAATATTGTATATTAATGCACATATGTGAAACCTAGAAAAATGGTACAGATGAACTGGTTTGCAGGGAAGAAATAGAGACACAGACGTAGAGAACACAAGTATGGACACCAAGTGTGGGAAGCCATGGGGAGGTGGTGTTGGGGTGAGTTGGGAGATTGGGATTGACCTGTATACATGTATATGCATAAAATACATAACGAATAATAACCTGCTGTATAAAAAATAAATAAAATTAAATTTCAAAATTTAAAAAAATAAAATTTAAAAATAAAACAGAAAAAAGTTCTTCCCTTCACACAGATGTATTTATATGAATGAATTATTCCCATGCTTATATCTATAAATACATAAAAGAGGAATAAAATCTAACTTGAACCAAAAAAGAAAAAATAAAAAACCTGAACCCACGAGTTAGACAGAGGAAAACACAATCAGGGCACTTGCTCCATCGGTAAACAATTCTGAAATTGGTCAGAGGTGGGGAATCATCTCCCATAGAGCCAGCAGCCCACTCCTACGCAAGGAGCGTCCTCATTGCAAAGCGGGGGGCCATGCCGAGGCATCTGTGAGTAACCGTGAGCTGAGCCCCAGGCCAGCTGCTGTTGAACTTTTCCCACCCTTCCCAGGTAAAACACCTGAATATGTACAAGGGCTTGAAAGCCTAGAGGAAGGGCCGTGGAGCCACACCAGCGACAGCATGCAGGCC
Organism: Hyperoodon ampullatus; assembly: GCF_949752795.1. NCBI lineage: Eukaryota > Metazoa > Chordata > Mammalia > Artiodactyla > Ziphiidae > Hyperoodon > Hyperoodon ampullatus. The sequence goes on along the minus strand of NW_027640456.1, from coordinate 90,339 downwards.
AACTTGGTGCCTGCAGGCCAGTCAGGATGGTCCTCGCCCTGGGCGCTCTTCTGGAAGCTTTCCATTGCCCTGCCTGAGATACCCCTCATGTCCCGGCCCCCACTGCTTTTTTCCTTCCTCACCTCTGTCCGGAGAGAAATTCCAGCGGAAGGTATGGGTGACACATCCTCTTCATTACAGGTGGAAGCCTGGCAACTCCTGCAGAAAGTCCAGCAGAGACCCACTCACACCGGGCCACCCACAAAGCCGTGGCCCTTCACTCCCTCCCACCAGCACAGCCCCGACACTGCTGACGGGGCAGAGAATATGGAGTCAGGCACAGCTTCAGGGGCTATTGCTGCCTGCAGCGCTGTTTATATTGACCTCAACCCAGGCACACCTGGGGAGGGCCGGCCGGCAGGGTCAGGCTACCCAGGTCAGCTAATCCTCAGCCCTCAGGGAATCACATTGTTGAAAATGGACCTCGCTAAGGCAGAATAGAAGCCAAGGAATAAAAGGACACAATGCCATTTGTAGCACCGTAGGTGTGTCTAGAGGTAAGCACGTGAGTTGTTGTAAGTCAGAAAGTGAAAGACACATATCATATCATATCTCTTATAGGTGTGACCGAAAAACGGATACCAGGGCAGATATTTCCACGGAGAAGGGCAATCACAGATTCATTCAACAAACTTATGGTTCACCAATGGAAAGGTGTGAGGATTGGTTTCATTATGATATTGGGGTTAACAGACATATACAAACACAGGTGACATATATAATCACCAAAGACCTACAGAATACCAAGAGAAGACTACTCAACATTCTGTCATAAGGTACATGGGAAAAGGATCCCAGGAAGAACAGACATATGTGTATGTGTAAAAGAACCACATCTTCCACACCTACAACAAGCCAAACATTGTAATCAAATTTGCTGTAATAAAAAATAAAAAATTAAATTAAAAACACGAACAAGAAGTAGTGAGACAAACTTGAGGGGCTTTCTCCTGGCACATTCCATTCTAAATTCCAATCTAGAACACGACTTCCATTGAGGCTCTGTTGCCCCAGTAACCAGATTTGGTAAGGGAGACCTGCTGCCACCTTGTGGCCGTTTCACACAACAGCAGCTTTAATCCCAGCGCTAATGGTCAGTTGATATTCAAAATCATTGCAGGCCTGTAAATGACACCTGCCCTGAAAACAAATCCTGGGTTCATATATCGACCAAAAAATTCAAAGGACGTCCATATTTCAAAACGACAGTTTCAAAAGGCATATTTTACACACATTAGTGTTCTGCTTCTTTTCCTTTCTTTCTTTTTTTGTTAAAAAAACGGGAATGGCAAAAAGCATCCCCCAGAATGGGCGAAAATATTTGCAAACGAATCAATGGACAAAAGTTTAATCTCCAATATATATAAAGAGCACATGCAGCTTAATATTAAAAAAACAAACAACCCAATACAAAAATGGGCAGAAGATCTAAAGAGACGTTTCTTCAAAGAAGACACAGAGATGGCCAAGACGCCCATGAAAAGCTGCTCAATTTCACTAATTATTACAGAAATGCAAATCAAAACTACAATGAGGTATGACCTCACACCTGTTACAATTGGCATCATCAGAAAATCTACAAACAACGAATTCTGGGGAGGGTGTGGACAAAAGGATCCCTCTTCCACTAGTGGTGGAAATGTAAATTGATACAGTCACGATGGAGAACAGTATGGAGTTTCCTTAAAAAAACTAGAAATAGAATTACCATATGATCCAGCAATCCCACTTCTGGGCATATACCCAGATAAAACCATAAATCAAAAAGGCACATTCACCACAATGCTCATTTCAGCACTATTTACGATAGCCAGGTAATGGAAGCAACCTAAATACCCACAGACAGACGAATGGATAAAGATGTGGTACATATATAAAATGGAATATTACTCAGCCATAAGAAGGAATGAAACTGGGTCATTTGTAGAGACGTCGATGGATCTAGAGACTGTCATACAGAATGAAGTAAGTCAGAAAGAGACAAACAAATATTGTATATTAATGCATATATGTGAAACCTAGAAAAATGGTACAGATGAACTGGTTTGCAGGGAAGAAATAGAGACACAGACGTAGAGAACACACGTATGGACACCAAGTGTGGGAAGCCATGGGGAGGTGGTGTTGGGGTGAGTTGGGAGATTGGGATTGACCTGTATACATGTATATGCATAAAATACATAACTAATAATAACCTGCTGTATAAAAAATAAATAAAATTAAATTTCAAAATTTTAAAAAATAAAATTTAAAAATAAAACAGAAAAAAGTTCTTCCCTTCACACAGATGTATTTATATGAATGAATTATTCCCATGCTTATATCTATAAATACATAAAAGAGGAATAAAATCTAACTTGAACCAAAAAAGAAAAAAAAAACCTGAACACACGAGTTAGACAGAGGAAAACACAATCAGGGCACTTGCTCCATCGGTAAACACTTCTGAAATTCTTCAGAGGTGGGGAATCATCTCCCATACAGCCAGCAGCCCACTCCTACGCAAGGAGCGTCCTCATTGCAAAGCGGGGGGCCATGCCGAGGCATCTGTGAGTAACCGTGAGCTGAGCCCCAGGCCAGCTGCTGTTGAACTTTTCCCACCCTTCCCAGGTAAAACACCTGAATATGTACAAGGGCTTGAAAGCCTAGAGGAAGGGCCGTGGAGCCACACCAGCGACAGCACGCAGGCCAACTTGGTGCCTGCAGGCCAGTCAGGATGGTCCTGGCCCTGGGCGCTCTTCTGGAAGCTTTCCATTGCCCTGCCTGAGATACCCCTCCTGTCCCGGCCCCCACTGCTTTTTTCCTTCATCACCTCTGTCCGGAGAGAAATTCCAGCGGAAGGTATGGGTGACACATCCTCTTCATTACAGGTGGAAGCCTGGCAACTCCTGCAGAAAGTCCAGCAGAGACCCACTCACACCGGGCCACCCACAAAGCCGTGGCCCCTCACTCCCTCCCACCAGCACAGCCCCGACACTGCTGACCGGGCAGAGAATATGGAGTCAGGCACAGCTTCAGGGGCTATTGCTGCCTGCAGTGCTGTTTATATTGACCTCAACCCAGGCACACCAGGGGAGGGCCGGCCGGCAGGGTCAGGCTACCCAGGTCAGCTAATCCTCAGCCCTCAGGGAATCACATTGTTGAAAATGGACCTCGCTAAGGCAGAATAGAAGCCAAGGAATAAAAGGACACAATGCCATTTGTAGCACCGTAGGTGTGTCTAGAGGTAAGCACGTGAGTTGTTGTAAGTCAGAAAGTGAAAGACACATATCATATCATATCTCTTATAGGTGTGACCGAAAAATGGATACCAGGGCAGATATTTCCACGGAGAAGGGCAATCACAGATTCATTCAACAAACTTATGGTTCACCAATGGAAAGGTGTGAGGATTGGTTTCATTATGATATTGGGGTTAACAGACATATACAAACACAGGTGACATATATAATCACCAAAGACCTACAGAATACCAAGAGAAGACTACTCAACATTCTGTCATAAGGTACATGGGAAAAGGATCCCAGGAAGAACAGACATATGTGTATGTGTAAAAGAACCACATCTTCCACACCTACAACAAGCCAAACATTGTAATCAAATTTGCTGTAATAAAAAATAAAAAATTAAATTAAAAACACGAACAAGAAGTAGTGAGACAAACTTGAGGGGCTTTCTCCTGGCACATTCCATTCTAAATTCCAATCTAGAACACGACTTCCATTGAGGCTCTGTTGCCCCAGTAACCAGATTTGGTAAGGGAGACCTGCTGCCACCTTGTGGCCGTTTCACACAACAGCAGCTTTAATCCCAGCACTAATGGTCAGTTGATATTCAAAATCATTGCAGGCCTGTAAATGACACCTGCCCTGAAAACAAATCCTGGGTTCATATATCGACCAAAAAATTCAAAGGACGTCCATATTTCAAAACGACAGTTTCAAAAGGCATATTTTACTCACATTAGTGTTCTGCTTCTTTTTCTTTCTTTCTTTTTTTGTTAAAAAAACGGGAATGGCAAAAAGCATCCCTCAGAATGGGCGAAAATATTTTCAAACGAATCAATGGACAAAAGTTTAATCTCCAATATATATAAAGAGCTCATGCAGCTTAATATTAAAAAAACAAACAACCCAATACAAAAATGGGCAGAAGATCTAAAGAGACGTTTCTTCAAAGAAGACACAGAGATGGCCAAGACGCACATGAAAAGCTGCTCAACATCACTAATTATTAGAGAAATGCAAATCAAAACTACAATGAGGTATCACCTCACACCTGTTACAATTGGCATCATCAGAAAATCTACAAACAACGAATTCTGGGGAGGGTGTAGACAAAAGGATCCCTCTTCCACTAGTGGTGGAAATGTAAATTGATACAGTCACGATGGAGAACAGTATGGAGTTTCCTTAAAAAAACTAGAAATAGAATTACCATATGATCCAGCAATCCCACTTCTGGGCATATACCCAGATAAAACCATAAATCAAAAAGGCACATTCACCACAATGCTCATTTCAGCACTATTTACGATAGCCAGGTAATGGAAGCAACCTAAATACCCACAGACAGACGAATGGATAAAGATGTGGTACATATATAAAATGGAATATTACTCAGCCATAAGAAGGAATGAAACTGGGTCATTTGTAGAGACGTCGATGGATCTAGAGACTGTCATACAGAATGAAGTAAGTCAGAAAGAGACAAACAAATATTGTATATTAATGCATATATGTGGAACCTAGAAAAATGGTACAGATGAACTGGTTTGCAGGGAAGAAATAGAGACACAGAGGTAGAGAACCCACGTATGGACACCAAGTGTGGGAAGCCACGGGGAGGTGGTGTTGGGGTGAGTTGGGAGATTGGGATTGACCTGTATACATGTACATGCATAAAATACATAACTAATAATAACCTGCTGTATAAAAAATAAATAAAATTAAATTTCAAAATTTAAAAAAATAAAATTTAAAAATAAAACAGAAAAAAGTTATTCCATTCACACAGATGTATTTATATGAATGAATTATTCCCATGCTTATATCTATAAATACATAAAAGAGGAATAAAATCTAACTTGAGCCAAAAAAGAAAAAAAAAACCTGAACCCACGATTTAGACAGAGGAAAACACAATCAGGGCACTTGCTCCATCGGTAAACACTTCTGAAATTCGTCAGAGGTGGGGAATCATCTCCCATAGAGCCAGCAGCCCACTCCTACGCAAGGAGCGTCCTCATTGCAAAGCGGGGGGCCATGCCGAGGCATCTGTGAGTAACCGTGAGCTGAGCCCCAGGCCAGCTGCTGTTGAACTTTTCCCACCCTTCCCAGGTAAAACACCTGAATATGTACAAGGGCTTGAAAGCCTAGAGGAAGGGCCGTGGAGCCACACCAGCGACAGCATGCAGGCCAACTTGGTGCCTGCAGGCCAGTCAGGATGGTCCTGGCCCTGGGCGCTCTTCTGGAAGCTTTCCATTGCCCTGCCTGAGATACCCCTCCTGTCCCGGCCCCCACTGCTTTGTTCCTTCCTCACCTCTGTCCGGAGAGAAATTCCAGCGGAAGGTATGGGTGACACATCCTCTTCATTACAGGTGGAAGCCTGGCAACTCCTGCAGAAAGTCCAGCAGAGACCCACTCACACCGGGCCACCCACAAAGCCGTGGCCCCTCACTCCCTCCCACCAGCACAGCCCCGACACTGCTGACGGGGCAGAGAATATGGAGTCAGGCACAGCTTCAGGGGCTATTGCTGCCTGCAGCACTGTTTATATTGACCTCAACCCAGGCACACCTTGGGAGGGCCGGCCGGCAGGGTCAGGCTACCCAGGTCAGCTAAACCTCAGCCCTTAGGGAATCACATTGTTAAAAATGGACCTCGCTAAGGCAGAATAGAAGCCAAGGAATAAAAGGACACAATACCATTTGTAGCACCGTAGGTGTGTCTAGAGGTAAGCACGTGAGTTGTTGTAAGTCAGAAAGTGAAAGACACATATCATATCATATCTCTTATAGGTGTGACCGAAAAATGGATACCAGGGCAGATATTTCCACGGAGAAGGGCAATCAGAGATTCATTCAACAAACTTATGGTTCACCAATGGAAAGGTGTGAGGATTGGTTTCATTATGATATTGGGGTTAACAGACATATACAAACACAGGTGACATATAGAATCACCAAAGACCTACAGAATACCAAGAGAAGACTACTCAACATTCTGTCATAAGGTACATGGGAAAAGGATCCCAGGAAGAACAGACATATGTGTATGTGTAAAAGAACCACATCTTCCACACCTACAACAAGCCAAACATTGTAATCAAATTTGCTGTAATAAAAAATAAAAAATTAAATTAAAAACACGAACAAGAAGTAGTGAGACAAACTTGAGGGGCTTTCTCCTGGCACATTCCATTCTAAATTCCATTCTAGAACACGACTTCCATTGAGGCTCTGTTGCCCCAGTAACCAGATTTGGTAAGGGAGACCTGCTGCCACCTTGTGGCCGTTTCACACAACAGCAGCTTTAATCCCAGCGCTAATGGTCAGTTGATATTCAAAATCATTGCAGGCCTGTAAATGACACCTGCCCTGAAAACAAATCCTGGGTTCATATATCGACCAAAAAATTCAAAGGACGTCCATATTTCAAAACGACAGTTTCAAAAGGCATATTTTACTCACATTAGTGTTCTGCTTCTTTTTCTTTCTTTCTTTTTTTGTTAAAAAAACGGGAATGGCAAAAAGCATCCCTCAGAATGGGCGAAAATATTTGCAAACGAATCAATGGACAAAAGTTTAATCTCCAATATATATAAAGAGCTCATGCAGCTTAATATTAAAAAAACAAACAACCCAATACAAAAATGGGCAGAAGATCTAAAGAGACGTTTCTTCAAAGAAGACACAGAGATGGCCAAGACGCACATGAAAAGCTGCTCAACATCACTAATTATTAGAGAAATGCAAATCAAAACTACAATGAGGTATGACCTCACACCTGTTACAATTGGCATCATCAGAAAATCTACAAACAACGAATTCTGGGGAGGGTGTGGACAAAAGGATCCCTCTTCCACTAGTGGTGGAAATGTAAATTGATACAGTCACGATGGAGAACAGTATGGAGTTTCCTTAAAAAAACTAGAAATAGAATTACCATATGATCCAGCAATCCCACTTCTGGGCATATACCCAGATAAAACCATAAATAAAAAAGGCACATTCACCACAATGCTCATTTCAGCACTATTTACGATAGCCAGGTAATGGAAGCAACCTAAATACCCACAGACAGACGAATGGATAAAGATGTGGTACATATATAAAATGGAATATTACTCAGCCATAAGAAGGAATGAAACTGGGTCATTTGTAGAGACGTCGATGGATCTAGAGACTGTCATACAGAATGAAGTAAGTCAGAAAGAGAAAAACAAATATTGTATATTAATGCATATATGTGGAACCTAGAAAAATGGTACAGATGAACTGGTTTGCAGGGAAGAAATAGAGACACAGAGGTAGAGAACCCACGTATGGACACCAAGTGTGGGAAGCCACGGGGAGGTGGTGTTGGGGTGAGTTGGGAGATTGGGATTGACCTGTATACATGTATATGCATAAAATACATAACTAATAATAACCTGCTGTATAAAAAATAAATAAAATTAAATTTCAAAATTTTAAAAAATAAAATTTAAAAATAAAACAGAAAAAAGTTCTTCCCTTCACACAGATGTATTTATATGAATGAATTATTTCCATGCTTATATCTATAAATACATAAAAGAGGAATAAAATCTAACTTGAACCAAAAAAGAAAAAAAAAAACCTGAACCCACGAGTTAGACAGAGGAAAACACAATCAGGGCACTTGCTCCATCGGTAAACAATTCTGAAATTGGTCAGTGGTGGGGAATCATCTCCCATAGAGCCAGCAGCCCACTCCTACGCAAGGAGCGTCCTCATTGCAAAGCGGGGGGCCATGCCGAGGCATCTGTGAGTAACCGTGAGCTGAGCCCCAGGCCAGCTGCTGTTGAACTTTTCCCACCCTTCCCAGGTAAAACACCTGAATATGTACAAGGGATTGAAAGCCTAGAGGAAGGGCCGTGGAGCCACACCAGCGACAGCACGCAGGCCAACTTGGTGCCTGCAGGCCAGTCAGGATGGTCCTGGCCCTGGGCGCTCTTCTGGAAGCTTTCCATTGCCCTGCCTGAGATACCCCTCCTGTCCCGGCCCCCACTGCTTTTTTCCTTCCTCACCTCTGTCCGGAGAGAAATTCCAGCGGAATGTATGGGTGACACATCCTCTTCATTACAGGTGGAAGCCTGGCAACTCCTGCAGAAAGTCCAGCAGAGACCCACTCACACCGGGCCACCACAAAGCCGTGGCCCTTCACTCCCACCCACCAGCACAGCCCCGACACTGCTGACCGGGCAGAGAATATGGAGTCAGGCACAGCTTCAGGGGCTATTGCTGCCTGCAGCGCTGTTTATATTGACCTCAACCCAGGCACACCTGGGGAGGGCCGGCCGGCAGGGTCAGGCTACCCAGGTCAGCTAATCCTCAGCCCTCAGGGAATCACATTGTTGAAAATGGACCTCGCTAAGGCAGAATAGAAGCCAAGGAATAAAAGGACACAATGCCATTTGTAGCACCGTAGGTGTGTCTAGAGGTAAGCACGTGAGTTGTTGTAAGTCAGAAAGTGAAAGACACATATCATATCATATCTCTTATAGGTGTGACCGAAAAATGGATACCAGGGCAGATATTTCCACGGAGAAGGGCAATCAGAGATTCATTCAACAAACTTATGGTTCACCAATGGAAAGGTGTGAGGATTGGTTTCATTATGATATTGGGGTTAACAGACATATACAAACACAGGTGACATATAGAATCACCAAAGACCTACAGAATACCAAGAGAAGACTACTCAACATTCTGTCATAAGGTACATGGGAAAAGGATCCCAGGAAGAACAGACATATGTGTATGTGTAAAAGAACCACATCTTCCACACCTACAACAAGCCAAACATTGTAATCAAATTTGCTGTAATAAAAAATAAAAAATTAAATTAAAAACACGAACAAGAAGTAGTGAGACAAACTTGAGGGGCTTTCTCCTGGCACATTCCATTCTAAATTCCATTCTAGAACACGACTTCCATTGAGGCTCTGTTGCCCCAGTAACCAGATTTGGTAAGGGAGACCTGCTGCCACCTTGTGGCCGTTTCACACAACAGCAGCTTTAATCCCAGCGCTAATGGTCAGTTGATATTCAAAATCATTGCAGGCCTGTAAATGACACCTGCCCTGAAAACAAATCCTGGGTTCATATATCGACCAAAAAATTCAAAGGACGTCCATATTTCAAAACGACAGTTTCAAAAGGCATATTTTACTCACATCAGTGTTCTGCTTCTTTTTCTTTCTTTCTTTCTTTTTTAAAAAAACGGGAATGGCAAAAAGCATCCCTCAGAATGGGCGAAAATATTTGCAAACGAATCAATGGACAAAAGTTTAATCTCCAATATATATAAAGAGCTCATGCAGCTTAATATTAAAAAAACAAACAACCCAATACAAAAATGGGCAGAAGATCTAAAGAGACGTTTCTTCAAAGAAGACACAGAGATGGCCAAGACGCACATGAAAAGCTGCTCAACATCACTAATTATTAGAGAAATGCAAATCAAAACTACAATGAGGTATCACCTCACACCTGTTACAATTGGCATCATCAGAAAATCTACAAACAACGAATTCTGGGGAGGGTGTGGACAAAAGGATCCCTCTTCCACTAGTGGTGGAAATGTAAATTGATACAGTCACGATGGAGAACAGTATGGAGTTTCCTTAAAAAAACTAGAAATAGAATTACCATATGATCCAGCAATCCCACTTCTGGGCATATACCCAGATAAAACCATAAATCAAAAAGGCACATTCACCACAATGCTCATTTCAGCACTATTTACGATAGCCAGGTAATGGAAGCAACCTAAATACCCACAGACAGACGAATGGATAAAGATGTGGTACATATATAAAATGGAATATTACTCAGCCATAAGAAGGAATGAAACTGGGTCATTTGTAGAGACGTCGATGGATCTAGAGACTGTCATACAGAATGAAGTAAGTCAGAAAGAGAAAAACAAATATTGTATATTAATGCATATATGTGGAACCTAGAAAAATGGTACAGATGAACTGGTTTGCAGGGAAGAAATAGAGACACAGAGGTAGAGAACCCACGTATGGACACCAAGTGTGGGAAGCCACGGGGAGGTGGTGTTGGGGTGAGTTGGGAGATTGGGATTGACCTGTATACATGTATATGCATAAAATACATAACTAATAATAACCTGCTGTATAAAAAATAAATAAAATTAAATTTCAAAATTTTAAAAAATAAAATTTAAAAATAAAACAGAAAAAAGTTCTTCCCTTCACACAGATGTATTTATATGAATGAATTATTTCCATGCTTATATCTATAAATACATAAAAGAGGAATAAAATCTAACTTGAACCAAAAAAGAAAAAAAAAAACCTGAACCCACGAGTTAGACAGAGGAAAACACAATCAGGGCACTTGCTCCATCGGTAAACAATTCTGAAATTGGTCAGTGGTGGGGAATCATCTCCCATAGAGCCAGCAGCCCACTCCTACGCAAGGAGCGTCCTCATTGCAAAGCGGGGGGCCATGCCGAGGCATCTGTGAGTAACCGTGAGCTGAGCCCCAGGCCAGCTGCTGTTGAACTTTTCCCACCCTTCCCAGGTAAAACACCTGAATATGTACAAGGGATTGAAAGCCTAGAGGAAGGGCCGTGGAGCCACACCAGCGACAGCACGCAGGCCAACTTGGTGCCTGCAGGCCAGTCAGGATGGTCCTGGCCCTGGGCGCTCTTCTGGAAGCTTTCCATTGCCCTGCCTGAGATACCCCTCCTGTCCCGGCCCCCACTGCTTTTTTCCTTCCTCACCTCTGTCCGGAGAGAAATTCCAGCGGAATGTATGGGTGACACATCCTCTTCATTACAGGTGGAAGCCTGGCAACTCCTGCAGAAAGTCCAGCAGAGACCCACTCACACCGGGCCACCACAAAGCCGTGGCCCTTCACTCCCTCCCACCAGCACAGCCCCGACACTGCTGACCGGGCAGAGAATATGGAGTCAGGCACAGCTTCAGGGGCTATTGCTGCCTGCAGCGCTGTTTATATTGACCTCAACCCAGGCACACCTGGGGAGGGCCGGCCGGCAGGGTCAGGCTACCCAGGTCAGCTAATCCTCAGCCCTCAGGGAATCACATTGTTGAAAATGGACCTCGCTAAGGCAGAATAGAAGCCAAGGAATAAAAGGACACAATGCCATTTGTAGCACCGTAGGTGTGTCTAGAGGTAAGCACGTGAGTTGTTGTAAGTCAGAAAGTGAAAGACACATATCATATCATATCTCTTATAGGTGTGACCGAAAAATGGATACCAGGGCAGATATTTCCACGGAGAAGGGCAATCAGAGATTCATTCAACAAACTTATGGTTCACCAATGGAAAGGTGTGAGGATTGGTTTCATTATGATATTGGGGTTAACAGACATATACAAACACAGGTGACATATAGAATCACCAAAGACCTACAGAATACCAAGAGAAGACTACTCAACATTCTGTCATAAGGTACATGGGAAAAGGATCCCAGGAAGAACAGACATATGTGTATGTGTAAAAGAACCACATCTTCCACACCTACAACAAGCCAAACATTGTAATCAAATTTGCTGTAATAAAAAATAAAAAATTAAATTAAAAACACGAACAAGAAGTAGTGAGACAAACTTGAGGGGCTTTCTCCTGGCACATTCCATTCTAAATTCCATTCTAGAACACGACTTCCATTGAGGCTCTGTTGCCCCAGTAACCAGATTTGGTAAGGGAGACCTGCTGCCACCTTGTGGCCGTTTCACACAACAGCAGCTTTAATCCCAGCGCTAATGGTCAGTTGATATTCAAAATCATTGCAGGCCTGTAAATGACACCTGCCCTGAAAACAAATCCTGGGTTCATATATCGACCAAAAAATTCAAAGGACGTCCATATTTCAAAACGACAGTTTCAAAAGGCATATTTTACTCACATCAGTGTTCTGCTTCTTTTTCTTTCTTTCTTTCTTTTTTAAAAAAACGGGAATGGCAAAAAGCATCCCTCAGAATGGGCGAAAATATTTGCAAACGAATCAATGGACAAAGGTTTAATCTCCAATATATATAAAGAGCTCATGCAGCTTAATATTAAAAAAACAAACAACCCAATACAAAAATGGGCAGAAGATCTAAAGAGACGTTTCTTCAAAGAAGACACAGAGATGGCCAAGACGCACATGAAAAGCTGCTCAACATCACTAATTATTAGAGAAATGCAAATCAAATCTACAATGAGGTATCACCTCACACCTGTTACAACTGGCATCATCAGAAAATCTACAAACAACGAATTCTGGGGAGGGTGTGGACAAAAGGATCCCTCTTCCACTAGTGGTGGAAATGTAAATTGATACAGTCACGATGGAGAACAGTATGGAGTTTCCTTAAAAAAACTAGAAATAGAATTACCATATGATCCAGCAATCCCACTTCTGGGCATATACCCAGATAAAACCATAAATCAAAAAGGCACATTCACCACAATGCTCATTTCAGCACTATTTACGATAGCCAGGTAATGGAAGCAACCTAAATACCCACAGACAGACGAATGGATAAAGATGTGGTACATATATAAAATGGAATATTACTCAGCCATAAGAAGGAATGAAACTGGGTCATTTGTAGAGACGTCGATGGATCTAGAGACTGTCATACAGAATGAAGTAAGTCAGAAAGAGAAAAACAAATATTGTATATTAATGCATATATGTGGAACCTAGAAAAATGGTACAGATGAACTGGTTTGCAGGGAAGAAATAGAGACACAGAGGTAGAGAACACTCGTATGGACACCAAGTGTGGGAAGCCATGGGGAGGTGGTGTTGGGGTGAGTTGGGAGATTGGGATTGACCTGTATACATGTATATGCATAAAATACATAACTAATAATAACCTGCTGTATAAAAAATAAATAAAATTAAATTTCAAAATTTTAAAAAATAAAATTTAAAAATAAAACAGAAAAAAGTTCTTCCCTTCACACAGATGTATTTATATGAATGAATTATTTCCATGCTTATATCTATAAATACATAAAAGAGGAATAAAATCTAACTTGAACCAAAAAAGAAAAAAAAAAGCCTGAACCCACGAGTTAGACAGAGGAAAACACAATCAGGGCACTTGCTCCATCGGTAAACAATTCTGAAATTGGTCAGAGGTGGAGAATCATCTCCCATAGAGCCAGCAGCCCACTCCTACGCAAGGAGCGTCCTCATTGCAAAGCGGGGGGCCATGCCGAGGCATCTGTGAGTAACCGTGAGCTGAGCCCCAGGCCAGCTGCTTTTGAACTTTTCCCACCCTTCCCAGGTAAAACACCTGAATATGTACAAGGGCTTGAAAGCCTAGAGGAAGGGCCGTGGAGCCACACCAGCGACAGCATGCAGGCCAACTTGGTGCCTGCAGGCCAGTCAGGATGGTCCTGGCCCTGGGCGCTCTTCTGGAAGCTTTCCATTGCCCTGCCTGAGATACCCCTCCTGTCCCGGCCCCCACTGCTTTTTTCCTTCCTCACCTCTGTCCGGAGAGAAATTCCAGCGGAAGGTATGGGTGACACATCCTCTTCATTACAGGTGGAAGCCTGGCAACTCCTGCAGAAAGTCCAGCAGAGACCCACTCACACCGGGCCACCCACAAAGCCGTGGCCCCTCACTCCCTCCCACCAGCACAGCCCCGACACTGCTGACGGGGCAGAGAATATGGAGTCAGGCACAGCTTCAGGGGCTATTGCTGCCTGCAGCGCTGTTTATATTGACCTCAACCCAGGCACACCTGGGGAGGGCCGGCCGGCAGGGTCAGGCTACCCAGGTCAGCTAATCCTCAGCCCTCAGGGAATCACATTGTTGAAAATGGACCTCGCTAAGGCAGAATAGAAGCCAAGGAATAAAAGGACACAATGCCATTTGTAGCACCGTAGGTGTGTCTAGAGGTAAGCACGTGAGTTGTTGTAAGTCAGAAAGTGAAAGACACATATCATATCATATCTCTTATAGGTGTGACCGAAAAATGGATACTAGGGCAGATATTTCCACGGAGAAGGGCAATCACAGATTCATTCAACAAACTTATGGTTCACCAATGGAAAGGTGTGAGGATTGGTTTCATTATGATATTGGGGTTAACAGACATATACAAACACAGGTGACATATATAATCACCAAAGACCTACAGAATACCAAGAGAAGACTACTCAACATTCTGTCATAAGGTACATGGGAAAAGGATCCCAGGAAGAGTAGACATATGTCTATGTGTAAAAGAACCACATCTTCCACACCTACAACCAAACCAAACATTGTAATCAAATTTGCTGTAATAAAAAATAAAAAATTAAATTAAAAACACGAACAAGAAGTAGTGAGGCAAACTTGAGGGGCTTTCTCCTGGCACATTCCATTCTAAATTCCAATCTAGAACACGACTTCCATTGAGGCTCTGTTGCCCCAGTAACCAGATTTGGTAAGGGAGACCTGCTGCCACCTTGTGGCCGTTTCACACAACAGCAGCTTTAATCCCAGCGCTAATGGTCAGTTGATATTCAAAATCATTGCAGGCCTGTAAATGACACCTGCCCTGAAAACAAATCCTGGGTTCATATATCGACCAAAAAATTCAAAGGACGTCCATATTTCAAAACGACAGTTTCAAAAGGCATATTTTACACACATTAGTGTTCTGCTTCTTTTCGTTTCTTTCTTTTTTTGTTAAAAAAACGGGAATGGCAAAAAGCATCCCTCAGAATTGGCGAAAATATTTGCAAACGAATCAATGGACAAAAGTTTAATCTCCAATATATATAAAGAGCTCATGCAGCTTAATATTAAAAAAAACAAACAACCCAATACAAAAATGGGCAGAAGATCTAAAGAGACGTTTCTTCAAAGAAGACACAGAGATGGCCAAGACGCACATGAAAAGCTGCTCAACATCACTAATTATTAGAGAAATGCAAATCAAAACTACAATGAGGTATCACCTCACACCTGTTACAACTGACATCATCAGAAAATCTACAAACAACGAATTCCGGAGAGGGTGTGGACAAAAGGATCCCTCTTCCACTAGTGGTGGAAATGTAAATTGATACAGTCACGATGGAGAACAATATGGAGTTTCCTTAAAAAAACTAGAAATAGAATTACCATATGATCCAGCAATCCCACTTCTGGGCATATACCCAGATAAAACCATAAATCAAAAAGGCACATTCACCACAATGTTCATTTCAGCACTATATACGATAGCCAGGTAATGGAAGCAACCTAAATACCCACAGACAGACGAATGGATAAAGATATGGTACATATATAAAATGAAATATTACTCAGCCATAAGAAGGAATGAAACTGGGTCATTTGTAGAGACGTCGATGGATCTAGAGACTGTCATACAGAATGAAGTAAGTCAGAAAGAGACAAACAAATATTGTATATTAATGCATATATGTGGAACTTAGAAAAATGGTACAGATGAACTGGTTTGCAGAGAAGAAATAGAGACACAGAGGTAGAGAACACACGTATGTACACCAAGTGTGGGAAGCCATGGGGAGGTGGTGTTGGGGTGAGTTGGGAGATTGGGATTGACCTGTATACATGTATATGCATAAAATACATAACTAATAATAACCTGCTGTATAAAAAATAAATAAAATTAAATTTCAAAATTTTAAAAAATAAAATTTAAAAATAAAACAGAAAAAAGTTCTTCCCTTCACACAGATGTATTTATATGAATGAATTATTCCCATGCTTATATCTATAAATACATAAAAGAGGAATAAAATCTAACTTGAACCAAAAAAGAAAAAAAAAAACCTGAACCCACGAGTTAGACAGAGGAAAAAACAATCAGGGCACTTGCTCCATCGGTAAACAATTCTGAAATTGGTCAGAGGTGGGGAATCATCTCCCATAGAGCAAGCAGCCCACTCCTACGCAAGGAGCGTCCTCATTGCAAAGCGGGGGGCCATGCCGAGGCATCTGTGAGTAACCGTGAGCCTAGCCCCAGGCCAGCTGCTGTTGAACTTTTCCCACCCTTCCCAGGTAAAACACCTGAATATGTACAAGGGCTTGAAAGCCTAGAGGAAGGGCCGTGGAGCCACACCAGCGACAGCACGCAGGCCAACTTGGTGCCTGCAGGCCAGCCAGGATGATCCTGGCCTTGGGCGCTCTTCTAGAAGCTTTCCATTGCCCTGTCTGAGATACCCCTCCTGTCCCGGCCCCCACTGCTTTTTTCCTTCCTCACCTCTGTCCGGAGAGAAATTCCAGTGTATGGTAGAGGTGACACATCCTCTTCTTTACAGGTGGAAGCCTGGCAACTCCTGCAGAAAGTCCAGCAGAGACCCACTCACACCGGGCCACCCACAAAGCCGTGGCCGCTCACTCCCTCCCACCAGCACAGCCCCGACACTGCTGACGGGGCAGAGAATATGGAGTCAGGCACAGCTTCAGGGGCTATTGCTGCCTGCAGCGCTGTTTATATTGACCTCAACCCAGGCACACCTGGGGTGGGCCGGCCGGCAGGGTCAGGCTACCCAGGTCAGCTAATCCTCAGCCCTCAGGGAATCACATTGTTGAAAATGGACCTCGCTAAGGCAGAATAGAAGCCAAGGAATAAAAGGACACAATGCCATTTGTAGCACCGTAGGTGTGTCTAGAGGTAAGCATGTGAGTTGTTGTAAGTCAGAAAGTGAAAGACACATATCATATCATATCTCTTATAGGTGTGACCGAAAAATGGATACCAGGGCAGATATTTCCACGGAGAAGGGCAATCACAGATTCATTCAACAAACTTATGGTTCACCAATGGAAAGGTGTGAGGATTGGTTTCATTATGATATTGGGGTTAACAGACATATACAAACACAGGTGACATATATAATCACCAAAGACCTACAGAATACCAAGAGAAGACTACTCAACATTCTGTCATAAGGTACATGGGAAAAGGATCCCAGGAAGAGTAGACATATGTGTATGTGTAAAAGAACCACATCTTCCACACCTACAACAAGCCAAACATTGTAATCAAATTTGCTGTAATAAAAAGTAAAAAATTAAATTAAAAACACGAACAAGAAGTAGTGAGACAAACTTGAGGGGCTTTCTCCTGGCACATTCCATTCTAAATTCCAATCTAGAACACGACTTCCATTGAGGCTCTGTTGCCCCAGTAACCAGATTTGGTAAGGGAGACCTGCTGCCACCTTGTGGCCGTTTCACACAACAGCAGCTTTAATCCCAGCGCTAATGGTCAGTTGATATTCAAAATCATTGCAGGCCTGTAAATGACACCTGCCCTGAAAACAAATCCTGGGTTCATATATCGACCAAAAAATTCAAAGGACGTCCATATTTCAAAACGAAAGTTTCAAAAGGCATATTTTACACACATTAGTGTTCTGCTTCTTTTCCTTTCTTTCTTTTTTTGTTAAAAAAACGGGAATGGCAAAAAGCATCCCTCAGAATGGGCGAAAATATTTGCAAACGAATCAATGGACAAAAGTTTAATCTCCAATATATATAAAGAGCTCATGCAGCTTAATATTAAAAAAACAAACAACCCAATACAAAAATGGGCAGAAGATCTAAAGAGACGTTTCTTCAAAGAAGACACAGAGATGGCCAAGACGCACATGAAAAGCTGCTCAACATCACTAATTATTAGAGAAATGCAAATCAAAACTACAATGAGGTATCACCTCACACCTGTTAGAATCGGCATCATCAGAAAATCTACAAACAACGAATTCTGGGGAGGGTGTGGACAAAAGGATCCCTCTTCCACTAGTGGTGGAAATGTAAATTGATACAGTCACGATGGAGAACAGTATGGAGTTTCCTTAAAAAAACTAGAAATAGAATTACCATATGACTCAGCAATCCCACTTCTGGGCATATACCCAGAGAAAACCATAAATCAAAAAGGCACATTCACCACAATGCTCATTTCAGCACTATTTACGATAGCCAGGTAATGGAAGCAACCTAAATACCCACAGACAGACGAATGGATAAAGATGTGGTACATATATAAAATGGAATATTACTCAGCCATAAGAAGGAATGAAACTGGGTCATTTGTAGAGACGTCGATGGATCTAGAGACTGTCATACAGAATGAAGTAAGTCAGAAAAAGACAAACAAATATTGTATATTAATGCATATATGTGGAACCTAGAGAAATGGTACAGATGAACTGGTTTGCAGGGAAGAAATAGAGACACAGAGGTAGAGAACACACGTATGGACACCAAGTGTGGGAAGCCATGGGGAGGTGGTGTTGGGGTGAGTTGGGAGATTGGGATTGACCTGTATACATGTATATGCATAAAATACATAACTAATAATAACCTGCTGTATAAAAAATAAATAAAATTAAATTTCAAAATTTTAAACAATAAAATTTAAAAATAAAACAGAAAAAAGTTCTTCCCTTCACACAGATGTATTTATATGAATGAATTATTTCCATGCTTATATCTATAAATACATAAAAGAGGAATAAAATCTAACTTGAACCAGAAAAGAAAAAAAAAAAAACCTGAACACACGAGTTAGACAGAGGAAAACACAATCAGGGCACTTGCTCCATCGGTAAACAATTCTGAAATTGGTCAGAGGTGGGGAATCATCTCCCATAGAGCCAGCAGCCCACTCCTACGCAAGGATCGTCCTCATTGCAAAGCGGCGGGCCATGCCGAGGCATCTGTGAGTAACCGTGAGCTGAGCCCCAGGCCAGCTGCTGTTGAACTTTTCCCACCCTTCCCAGGTAAAACACCTGAATATGTACAAGGGCTTGAAAGCCTAGAGGAAGGGCCGTGGAGCCACACCAGTGACAGCACGCAGGCCAACTTGGTGCCTGCAGGCCAGTCAGGATGGTCCTGGCCCTGGGCGCTCTTCTGGAAGCTTTCCATTGTCCTGCCTGAGATACCCCTCCTGTCCCGGCCCCCACTGCTTTTTTCCTTCCTCACCTCTGTCCGGAGAGAAATTCCAGCGGAAGGTATGGGTGACACATCCTCTTCATTACAGGTGGAAGCCTGGCAACTCCTGCAGAAAGTCCAGCAGAGACCCACTCACACCGGGCCACCCACAAAGCCGTGGCCCCTCACTCCCTCCCACCAGCACAGCCCCGACACTGCTGACCGGGCAGAGAATATGGAGTCAGGCACAGCTTCAGGGGCTATTGCTGCCTGCAGCGCTGTTTATATTGACCTCAACCCAGGCACACCTGGGGAGGGCCGGCCGGCAGGGTCAGGCTACCCAGGTCAGCTAATCCTCAGCCCTCAGGGAATCACATTGTTGAAAATGGACCTCGCTAAGGCAGAATAGAAGCCAAGGAATAAAAGGACACAATGCCATTTGTAGCACCGTAGGTGTGTCTAGAGGTAAGCACGTGAGTTGTTGTAAGTCAGAAAGTGAAAGACACATATCATATCATATCTCTTATAGGTGTGACCGAAAAATGGATACCAGGGCAGATATTTCCACGGAGAAGGGCAATCACAGATTCATTCAACAAACTTATGGTTCACCAATGGAAAGGTGTGAGGATTGGTTTCATTATGATATTGGGGTTAACAGACATATACAAACACAGGTGACATATATAATCACCAAAGACCTACAGAATACCAAGAGAAGACTACTCAACATTCTGTCATAAGGTACATGGGAAAAGGATCCCAGGAAGAGTAGACATATGTGTATGTGTAAAAGAACCACATCTTCCACACCTACAACAAGCCAAACATTGTAATCAAATTTGCTGTAATAAAAAGTAAAAAATTAAATTAAAAACACGAACAAGAAGTAGTGAGACAAACTTGAGGGGCTTTCTCCTGGCACATTCCATTCTAAATTCCAATCTAGAACACGACTTCCATTGAGGCTCTGTTGCCCCAGTAACCAGATTTGGTAAGGGAGACCTGCTGCCACCTTGTGGCCGTTTCACACAACAGCAGCTTTAATCCCAGCGCTAATGGTCAGTTGATATTCAAAATCATTGCAGGCCTGTAAATGACACCTGCCCTGAAAACAAATCCTGGGTTCATATATCGACCAAAAAATTCAAAGGACGTCCATATTTCAAAACGAAAGTTTCAAAAGGCATATTTTACACACATTAGTGTTCTGCTTCTTTTCCTTTCTTTCTTTTTTTGTTAAAAAAACGGGAATGGCAAAAAGCATCCCTCAGAATGGGCGAAAATATTTGCAAACGAATCAATGGACAAAAGTTTAATCTCCAATATATATAAAGAGCTCATGCAGCTTAATATTTAAAAAACAAACAACCCAATACAAAAATGGGCAGAAGATCTAAAGAGACGTTTCTTCAAAGAAGACACAGAGATGGCCAAGACGCACATGAAAAGCTGCTCAACATCACTAATTATTAGAGAAATGCAAATCAAAACTACAATGAGGTATCACCTCACACCTGTTACAATTGGCATCATCAGAAAATCTACAAACAACGAATTCTTGGGAGGGTGTGGACAAAAGGATCCCTCTTCCACTAGTGGTGGAAATGTAAATTGATACAGTCACGATGGAGAACAGTATGGAGTTTCCTTAAAAAAACTAGAAATAGAATTACCATATGATCCAGAAATCCCACTTCTGGGCATATACCCAGAGAAAACCATAAATCAAAAAGGCACATTCACCACAATGCTCATTTCAGCACTATTTACGATAGCCAGGTAATGGAAGCAACCTAAATACCCACAGACAGACGAATGGATAAAGATGTGGTACATATATAAAATGGAATATTACTCAGCCATAAGAAGGAATGAAACTGCGTCATTTGTAGAGACGTCGATGGATCTAGAGATTGTCATACAGAATGAAGTAAGTCAGAAAGAGAAAAACAAATATTGTATATTAATGCATATATGTGGAACCTAGAAAAATGGTACAGATGAACTGGTTTGCAGGGAAGAAATAGAGACACAGAGGTAGAGAACACATGTATGGACACCAAGTGTGGGAAGCCATGGGGAGGTGGTGTTGGGATGAGTTGGGAGATTGGGATTGACTTGTATACATGTATATGCATAAAATACATAACTAATAATAACCTGCTGTATAAAAAAATAAATAAAATTAAATTTCAAAATTTAAAAAAATAAAATTTAAAAATAAAACAGAAAAAAGTTCTTCCCTTCACACAGATGTATTTATATGAATGAATTATTTCCATGCTTATATCTATAAATACATAAAAGAGGAATAAAATCTAACTTGAACCAAAAAAGAAAAAAAAAACCTGAACCCACGAGTTAGACAGAGGAAAACACAATCAGGGCACTTGTTCCAGCGGTAAACAATTCTGAAATTGGTCAGAGGTGGGGAATCATCTCCCATACAGCCAGCAGCCCACCCCCCAAGCAAGGAGGGTCCTCATTGCAAAGCTGGGGTACCAAGCCAAGGCATCTGTGAGTAAACGTGAGCTAAGCCCCAGTCCTGCTGCAGCTGAACTCTTCCCACCCTTTCCAGTTAAAACACCTGAATATGTACAAGAACTTGCAAGCTTAGAGGAAGGGCTGTGGAGCCACACCAGCGACAGCACACAGGCCGACTTGGTGCCTGCAGGCCAGTCAGGATTGTCCTGGCCCCAGATGCTCTTCTGGAAGCTTTCCATTTCCCTGCCTGAGATACCCCTCCTGCCACGGCCCCCACTGCTTTTTTACTTCCTCACCTCTGCCTGGGGAGAAATTCCAGCGGCAGGTATCGGTGACACATCCTCTTCTTTAGCAGGTGGCAGCCTGGCATCTCCTGCAGAAAGTCCAGCAGAGCCCCACTCACACTGGGCCACCCACAAAGCCGTGGCCCCTCACTCCCTCCCACCAGCACAGCCCCGGCACTGCCTACGGGGCAGAGAATATGGCGTCAGTCACAGCTACAAGGGCTGTCGCTCACTGGAGAGCTGTTTATATTGCGCTCAACTCAGGCACACCTGTGGAGGGCTGGCAGGCAGTTTCAGGCTGCAAAAATCAGCCAATCCTCACCCCTCAGGAGCTCACAGTTGCAGAAAATGAAACTTGCTAAATGGGCCAGGTCCTAGGAACAGGTGTGGGCTCTTGAGAGTCAGGATAGACAAGGGGCTGCAGCTGCGGCTTGTTTTCTTATCATTTTATCTGGTCCATGAGTGGATAACAACTTCAAGAAGACCCTATCCTAATGAGAGGAACCCAGGAGTCAGGGAGAGGAGTGATGGTGGGTGGAGACAGAGGCCTGGTGCCCTGGCTGCAGTGGAAGTGTCTGGAACACCAGGCAGAAAGAGCCTGCAGAGAGTGATAGCCATGGTCACAGACCTGTCAGACCTGCTGTTTGTTAGTTCAAGTCCTGCTCTGAGGTATTCTGTGTCAGCTGTGAGCGACAGGTGAGCAGGGGGTTCTCTGCAAGGTGGGCTATGTGCACAGTTCCTGTGTGTCCAGCCCTGCTGGGGTACCTGCCCAGGGGAGCTCTGTATCCTGGGAAGGGCCTGAGTAGGAGAGCCCAATGGGCTGCTGGGTAGCTGCAGAGGTGAGCTCCATACCCTGGGAGGGACTTGACCACGAGAGCCCCGTGGGCTGTGGGGTAGGGGTGCAGCCCAGGTAAGCTCCATATCCTGAGATTGGCCTGACCACGAGAGCCCCATGGGCTGCTGGAGACCTGATAAAGTATATCAGGACAGTCAGTGAAGCCACCGAGGATATGCATCCAGTAGCTCCTATTTCCTACTCCCTGCTGGTCATTCTACCTTCCACCAGGCCATGACATTCTGTATTAGACTTCAATGATGCCTTCTTCTGTATTCCATTCATCTCAGAGTCACAAGAATTTTTGGCTTGTGAGTGGCAGGACACAACATGCAACAAAAGAAATAATGCTGGGCCGTCCTGCCCCAATGGTTCAAAAATCCCCACACCATCATTGGGGAAATGTCCTCTAAAGACCTAAAAGTTCAACCTCTTTAAAAGGGAACCCTCCTTCAATATGCAGATGACATTCTGATCGCCAGGCCTACTAAAGACGCCTCTGAACTACCTAGCCAAGAAAGGATAGAAGGTGTCCAAGATAAACGCTCAAATATCCCAGGCTAAGGTGACATGCCTGGGCTTCATTCTCACAGATATTCGGAGAAACGCATCCCAGGATAGGGAAGAAGCCATTTGCAGCCTTGCGTCTTCTAAAACTAGAAGACAGCTTAGGGGTTCCTGGGGAGGCCAAGGTTTTCTGCATCTGGATCCCTAACTACAGTGTCATAGCTGGGCCTCTACATGAAACACTGACACGAAAAGATGATGATCCTTTTGAATAGAATCCAGAAGCAGCCTTTCAAGAATGGAAAGAGCAGTCAATACAGACCCTTGCCCAGGAACTCCCTAATTTAGCTAAACCCTTTGACCTTTACATACCCAGTCAAAGGTTAATCGCCCTTGGAGCCTTAGTGCAAAAACTGGGACCACTTGAAATGGAGCAACACAAGAATGCCCTTCAGGTATGATAAACTATGGTCACCAAGGGCTTTGCCCACCGACTCATCAGGCCAGGATACTGGTGTATCTAAAAAGCTGGAAATCAGCAGCCCACAAGGCCAGCTCCCTCCTAAGGGAAAAGGACCCCACGTGGTGATCCTAACCACCCATCATGCCCTGAAGTTGCAGGGGTCGCTCTGTGGACACACTGACCTCGAGTGAGGAGGCCCTCCAACTCCAACCTCCAGAGAGATAAACGGGGGCAACGGGCCCCCAAGATGACTCGTGTGACCATCACTTGACCTGGAGTTTCTCTCAGAAAACGACAAGACTGTGCCCCGAAAGAGCAGACTACTGCTTGCAGGACTTACTGCACCCAGAGGGGAGCTAATAAGCTTGGCGGGGGAAACGTATATCACGCTTTCACCATAGAAAACCCTACAGACACCGTGGTGATGGTGGCCAATATGACCGGCTGGACTGCTGGCTACTTCTAAAGGCCGTTGACTCAGTGGACGTCATGGTCCTGGATCACCACTGACCCTGGACTGTCTGGGAGTTGCGCAGGCAGGGCTCTGACACATGGTGCTGTTTGTACATTAATTCAGGGACCTAATTAAAGAAAGCACAGACTACTGGTCAGAGCATCTAGTCTGGCAAAAACTGTCAGCCTAAGGTCGCCGAACATATGTGGGGTGGGGTGAAACCTGCCACCGCAGCATCTCTGCGCCTCTCTTTCCTGGACCCTTAAAGGTCATTAGAATCTGTAACACTTCCAATGCTGGTGCTCAGGCGGACGAGAAGTGAGGCAGGAGGCCTTGGGACAATCAACCTCACCAGGAGGCCGGTGGGGAGACGTTTTGCCCCTCCCCCCATGTATCAGGGCTCCCACCACAGCATGAAGCAGTTACAAAAGAGGGGTCTGCACCCTCAACACCCCAAGAATAAGGAATGGAACAAAAAGCAGAGGAGGTGTTCGTCTCCGGCAACGTTCATTAAAAATTCCTGGGAGATAAAAAGAGAATCTGGGCAATAAAATAAAGTCTAACCTGTTTTTCCTTTGTGCTTTGTCTAATTTCACGTGCTCCTAGGGTTCCGCATGCAGAGGTCCCACACCCGGCACTTCAGACCCGATTTCCTAGTGCAGAATGGCTGGGTCGACACCTCAGCTAGCGGGGTCCCATGCAGACTCCGCGGCATAGAGCCTGAGCTGCAGCCAACGCAGCCCTCGAGAGCTCCATCCCCTCCCTCCCACTGACGCTGCCGGGGACCCTACACAGCAGCCCAGCCCACAGCCCATGGGGGAGTGCACGATCTCACCTCTCCATTCTGTTTTCAAAATAATGTTTCCTTTGCTTCTGAACCAAACTCAGTCTTGATCTGTTGGCTCCAATGACACTGGGCACGGGGACTCCTGTTGGGGTCCACTCTGGAGGATCAGTAACAGAAATTGAGAACATTGTAACTTCAATGAACAGATGTGTGAGCCAAACTGTATTTAACATAGAGCAGTGTATAATGCTCGGGTAAAATAAGATGTTTCTAAGACTTACATTTGATATTTCCATCACTTTCCTATAAGCAAGTTCAGTGAAGACGTCTGTCTTATTTGTCAGGTCAACATTAGAGAAATGAAGTGATTTATTTCCATGGATGTACATCGAATACTCTTGGCTGAAGCTTCAATCTTGTTTTGAATGCTTTTCCACTGTAAATGATACCTCTCTTTCAGCTCCCCCATTTCTGAGAAGTATAAAATCTTATAATTTATTATTACCAAAGGGGAAAGGTAGGAGAAGGGATAAATTAACAGTTTGGGATTAACACATACACACTGCTATGTATAAAATAGATCATCAACAAGGAACTACTGTATAGCACAGGGAACTACACTGAATATTTTGCAATAACCTACAAGGGGAAATAATCTGAAAAAGAATAGATATTTTTATTGACATCATCTATCAATGACAGATAAAATGTAACCTAAGCAAGGCCGATGGTGAGCGCTTCTGACCCTGAAGATTTCAGTCATCTAAAGTTTGGGCTCTGCCTATTTCCCAAGGCCCTTAAAGGACATACGTGTAGCCGTAGCTTAAAAATTCCCCAGTTTGGGGTTCGGGGAGGCACTGATTTGGAAAAATCCCTGGTGTTCTCCTTACATGCACGGGACCCTTCCTACAGCTAAAACATGCCTGTCACACCTAGAGGATGGTACACCGTTTGATCGGAAAGAGTTTGGAAAAGGCACCTCATCTCCTCATCGCCTGGTGCTCGGGTTCAACCCTCCAGCATCTTTCCTAACAATCTCCTCACTTGGGGATATCAGCACCGTCAACATCCTGTTGCACACAGTTTGGAATTTGTCCAGAGGATGAAGCGGAAGGATGAGAAAAATTTAGAGACAAGTCTTAGGTGTTCGGACAGGCACATGCCACTCTAATTTCCAATCCAGAAGACAAATTCATCAAAGGCTAGAATTGCCCACGGAAACAGAATAGGGCTAGAGGAAATCCCGCTGTTTTGTGTCCAGTTTCCAAAAACACAAGTTGAAAAATGGAACTCAGGGGCACTAAAATTCATGAAACTGCAGAGTTGAAAATATCTATCGTCGAAAAATGTCTTGAGGTAAGTCACAGAAAAGGACTTGTAAGCAAGGGAGAGTGGCAGGAAACAGATTTAAAGAGGTAGAAAGGACTCCCCATTAAAGCACAAGAAAAGGGGCTGAACATCGCCAATGATGCAGTTGGCCAAAAAGGGTGTATGCATTTTTTCTGAATATATTCAAGTAAAGGCCATACACACTTTTTATCCAACCCAACAGGTGGGCACTGGAAATCAATATCACAAAAAGTATCACTTCACATCAGTCAGAAGGGCCATCCACATAAAGTGTAAACACCAGAAATGCAGGACAGGGCGAGGAGAAAAGGGAGCCCTGTGAGGCTGATAGTGGAAATGTAATTTGCCAACGGCCACTCTGGAGAAGTGTATTGTGTTTGCTAAAACATCTAAAAAATGAGCTACAGAGCATAGGGCACTTGCACTCATGGGCGTGTACCTTGGGAAAAACAAAAATCGACAGAAAACAGGCACCCGAACGTTTACCACCTCTCTGTTAAAAAGGGCCTCAACTTGGATATAACCTAAATGTTCCTGGAAGGATAAAATGGATAAAAGAGATGGGGTACTTATGTAGAGTGGAATATTACTCATCCAGAAATCAATGAAATAAGGCCAGTTGTAACAACTCTGGAGGAGTTACATACGATCATTCTAAGTGACATATGTCAGAAAGAAAAAGACACATATCATAAGATGTCAGTTAAAGGTGGAATCAAAAATGGCTACACATGAAATAAATTACAAAACAGAAACATAGTCAGATTTGTAGAAAATAGACATAAGGCTGCTAAATGGGAAAGGTGGGGAATGGTGAGGTATTATCCAGGAGGTTGAAATTAGCAAAGATACCATTCCAAGTACCAAATTGAATAACTGACAAGGCCTACACGGTACCTCAAAGAACTGCACTCAGCCCACTCAAGTCACTGGAAAATAATACATATGACTGGTAAGCATCTGAAAAAGAAGTTATTGTTGTCTCAAAGTACATGAATCAAGTGGATGTACAGCAGCAAAAAACAGAGCTTTGAAAATCAGCTGTAATAAAAATAAATTTAAAACTATTTATAAAAACAGTGAGACAGGCAAAAATTCTTACAACTTTTGTTGAAGGGCTACGATGTAACATGGATTGAACACATGTAGACCCACAGCAGGATGATTATATAAGGCTGGAAGCTATGCATGCTAAGAGATGTTAGAGAGGCTGGGTGAGGAAATGCAGACCTTTTAAAGTAATACTGCCTGGTACCCATTCCATGGGTCCCAAATCTGCAGGTTCAAGGGAATCTTCTGACAGCGAAAACATGCCTGGGAAACCGAGATGAATGTACACCGTGTGCTCAGGAAAGGTGTCTAAAATGCACCTCATTTTTGATCTCCTGGTGCTGGGGTTCGCCATTCCAGCCACATTACTAACAATCTCCCCACTTGGAGAATCAGCACCTTTAACCTCCTGTTTCACACAGTTTGCAATTTGTGCAGAGGATAAATGGGAAGAGGGGGAACCAATGAGAGATTAGCTGTAGGACTTTTGACAGGCACATGTCACTCTAATTTCCCATTAGGAAGAAGAATTAACCAAAGGCTCAGCCTGCCTCCCCAG
This sequence comes from Hyperoodon ampullatus, assembly GCF_949752795.1. NCBI lineage: Eukaryota > Metazoa > Chordata > Mammalia > Artiodactyla > Ziphiidae > Hyperoodon > Hyperoodon ampullatus. The sequence goes on along the minus strand of NW_027640456.1, from coordinate 62,382 downwards.
AACCAGAATAGGGCCAGAAGTAATCCAATGGTTTGGCGGCCAGCTCACCAAAAAAGCGAGTTGCAAAATGGAGCTCAGGAGCAGACAATTCAAAGACCTGCAAAGATATAAATGATAACCAACGTCCAAAAATATATTCAGGTAAGGCAACGAAGAGGATATGAATGAGAGGCAGAATTGCAGGAAACAGATTTCAAAAGGTAGATTGTACTCACATTTAAAGCATATGAAAAGCAGCAGAATTTCTAAAATGATGCGGTTGGGCAAAAGGGTGTATGCGTTTTTTTCGTGAATATCTTCAGGAAAAAAACACATGCAGATTTTTGCCAACCAAGCAAGAGGGAAATGCAAATCCGCACAACAAAGAAGTCTCAATTTCCACTGCTCAGAAAGGCCATCCAAAAAATGTGTACAAACCAGAAATGCAGGAGAGGCCATGGAAAACAGGGAGCCTAGTCACGCTGATGGGTGGGGTATAAATATCCAAGAGCCACTCTGAAGAAGTGTATGCTGCTTTTAAAACATCTAAAATACAAAGCCCCGGAGCAAGAGGACTTCAACTCATGGACATATAACTTGGGAAGACTAAATGTCAATAAGACACAGGCACCCCAAAGTTTAGGGCTGCTCTGCATACAAGAAACTCAACTTTGGTACACCTAAAATATCCCAGGAAAAAGAGAAATGCATAAAGAACTTGTGGTAATTTTGTACAACGGAATATCACTCAGACGTGAAGTCAATGTATATAAGGCCAGTAGCAGCATAATGAGTGGATTTAGGTATGATGATTTTAAGGGAAATTAGTCACACAGAGAAAGAATCTTATCATAAGATGTGACTTATAGAGGGAATGTCAATATCACAACACATGAACTGAATTAGGAAAGAGAACAGAGTCTCACATTTAGCAAAAATCTCTTATGCCTGCTTCAGGGGAAAGGAGAGGTGGGGTGATGCATAAAACCAGAGTTTGATATTAGCACAGGTACCATTCCATAAACCAAATACAGAATAGACAAGACCTACACCTTCCTCAGTGAACGGGACTCAACACCCCTATGCCCCACAGAGGAATATATCTGACTACTAAGAATCTTAAAACCTATGTATTGATATGTCTCCGTAAGGGAATCAATTGTGTCTAGACTGGCATAAACACGTCAGTGAAAATCAGCTCAACCCCATTATAAAAATGAATTTCAAAAAAACCCCAAAAAACAGCGAAATTCTTACACAATTCCTTCAGGGGTTCTGATGAAACCTGGAATGACCCTATCTGCAAAGACAGCTGGATGAGACATAAGGCTGGACACTTGGGACTGAGAGGACTGGTGAGATTGGGAGAGAAAATGCAGACCTTTTAAAGTAGTAATGCATGCCACCATTCCATGTGTCCCAAATCTCCAGGTAGAAGGGAATATCACTACAATTATAACATGTATGGGAAACCTAGAAAATGGACACCCTGTGATGGCGAAAGGTTTCTAAAACTCTCCTAATTTTTCCTCTCCTTGTGCTCCACTTTGGCATTCCAACTGCTTTACTATCAATCTCCCAACTTAGGAGAGTCAGCCCCTATAACCTCCTGGTTCGCACAGTTTGCTAATTGTGCAGAGGATGAAAGGGAAGAGGGAGAACCAATCAGAGAGTAGATGTAGGCATTTGGACGGGCACATGTCACTCTAATTTCCCGGCAGGAAGAAGAATTAACCAAAGCCTCAGACACCCACAGGGAACCAATATAGCCACCCCTGGAACCAGTATAGGTCCTGAAGCAAAATTATGGATTTGCTGCCAGCTCACAAAGATGGGATTTGAAAATTGGAGCTCAGGGGCACAGCAATTCACAAACCTGCAGACTTATAAAGGACTACTCTCTTCCAAAAATCTGTTGAGGGAAGGAAATGAAGCGGCCTTGAAAATGAGGCAGAATTGCACAAAACATATTTCAAGAGGTAAATTGGAATCGCCTTTAAAGCACAGGAAAAGCATCCCAACTTGGACAGAGATGCACTTGGCCAAAAAGGGCATATGCCTTTTCTCCTGAATATATTCAGAAGAAAACGCATACGCCCTTTTTGGCCAATGAACCAAGCGCGCAATACAAATCCACACTACAAAGAATTGTCACTTACCACCGGTCAAAAGGGACATCCGAATATCTGTAAAAACCAGAAAGGCAAGAGAGAGATGGCAAGGGCATGAAGCAATGTGATCCCAATGGTCATGGAGGATTGTGATGAAAAGCGCATGGAGAATTGTGATGACAAGATTATGTACCATTTTGTTGACAAAGGCAAGGAGCATTATGATGACAAGGTTCATGGAGCACTGTGATGACAAGCATCACGGAGCATAGTGATTACAGGGGTCATGGAGCATTGGGATGACAAGCGCATGGATCATTGTGATGACAATGGTCATGGAGCATTTTAATGACAAGAGTCCCGGATCATTTTGTTGTCAGGGTTCATGGAGCGTTGTGATGACAGTGGTCATGGAGCATTGTGATGACAGGGGTCATGGCACATTGTGATGAGAAGGTCATGGAGCATTGGGCTGAAAATGTCCATGGAGTACTGTGATGACAGGCGTCATGGAGCATTGTGATGACAAGGTACTGGAGCACTGTGATGAGAAGACCATGGAGCCTTGTGATGACAAGTCTCATGGAGCATTCTGATGAAAAGTGCCATGGAGCATTGTGATTACAGGGGTCTTGGAGCATTGTGATGACAAGGGCATGGAGCATTGGATGAGAAGGCCATGGAGCGTTCTGATGACATGCATCATGGAGCTTTGTGATGACAAGGGCATGGAGCATTGTGATTACAGCGGTCTTGGAGCACTGTAATGAAAAGGGCATGGATCATTGTGATGAAAACGGCATGGAGCCTTGTCATGACAGGGTTCAAGGAGCAAACTGACAACAAGTGTCAGGGAGCATTGTGATGACAAGGGTATTGAGTATTGTGATGACAAAGGTCATGGAGCATTGTGATGAGAAGACCATGGATAATTGTGATGACGAGCGTCATGGGGCATTGTGATGATAAGTGTTATGGAACATATTGATCACAAGGATTTGGAGCATTGTGATGACAGAGGTCATGGAGCATTTTGGTTTCATTGTGATGACAATAGCCTGAAGCATTATGATGATGGGCATGGTGCATTGTGATGACAGGGTTCATGGAGCATTGAGATGAAAAGGGGCATGGAGCCTTGCGATTACAGGAGTCTTGGAGCATTGTGATGACAAAGGCATGGAACATCGTGAATGAGAAGGCCATGGAGCATTCTGTTGACATGCGTCATGGAGCTTTGTGATGACAAGGGCATGGAGCATTGTGATTACAGGGGTCTTGGAGCATTGTGATGACAAGGGTCATGGAGCCTTGTGATGACAAGGCTGTGGAACATTGTGATGGCAGGGGTCATGGAGCATTGTTATGACAGGGGTAACGGAGCATTGTGATGAGAAGGGCATGGAGCATTGGTCTGAAAAGTTTCATGGATTATTGTGATGAGAGGGGGCAAGGAGCATTGTGATGACAAGGGCATGGAACACTGTGATACATGGGTCATGGAGGATTGTAATGAGAAGCGCATGGAGCATTGTGATAAGAATGGCATCGAGCATTGTGATGAAAAGCATCATGGAGCCTGTGATGACAAGGGCATGGAACAATGTGATGAGAGGGTTCATGGAGCATTGTGATGACAATGGCATGCAGCATTGTGATGACAAGGGTCATTGAGCTTTGTGATGACAAAGGTCATGGAGCATTTTGATGACAAGGGTGTGGTGCATTCTGTTGTGAAGGGCAGGGAGCATTGTGATGACAGGGGTTATGGAACATTGTGATGTTAGGGGAATGGAGCATTGTGATGATAAAGGCATGTAGCATTGTTGTGACAAGGGTCATGGAATATTGTGATGACAGGGGTGAGGGAGTATTGTGTTGACTAGTGATGGAACATTGTGATATCAGTGGTGAGAGAGCATTTTGATGAGAAGTGCATGGAGCGGTGTGATGACAAGTTTTATGGAGCATTGTGATGACAAAGATGTGGAGCATTGTGATGAGAAGCGCATGGCACATTGTGATGCCATGGGTCATGGAGTATTGTGCTAACAAAGCCATTGAGCATTGGGAGGACAAAGGTCACCGAGCATTGTGATGAAATGTTCATGGAGCGCTGTGGTGACAAAGGTCACAGAGCCTTGTGATGACGAGGGCATGGACCATTGTGATGACAAAGGTCATGAAGCATTGTGATGACTGGAGTCACGGAGCATTGTGATGACAGGGGTCATAGAGCATTGTGATGAAAGGGCATGGAGCATTGTGATGACAGGGGCATGTTGCATTGGTTTGACAAGTTTCAGGGATTATTGTGATGGCAGTGGGCATGGCGCATTGTGATGACAAGGGCATGGAGCATTGTGATGAGAAGGTCATGGAGTATTGTGAAGAAGGGTGTCAGGGAGCATTGTGATGACATATGTCATGGTCCATTGCAATGACAATGGAATGGAGCATTGTGATGCCAAGTGTCATGGAGGATTGTGATGACAAAGGTAATGGAGCATTTTGATGACAAGCGCTTGGGGCATTGTGATGACAAGGGTCATGGAGCATTGTGATAACAAGGGCCATTGAGAATTTTGATGACATGTTCATGAAGCATTGTGATGACAATCACATGGAGCTTTCTGTGACAGGGATCATGGAGCATTGCGATGACAAGTGCATAGAGAATTGTGATGACAAAGCATGTAACACTGTGATGAAAAGCATCATGGAGCACAGTGATGCCAAGAACGTGGAGAATTGTGATGACAGGGGACATGGAGCATTGTGATGACCAGGGCATGGAGTATTGTGATGGCAAGACCGTGGAGCATTGTGATGAGAAGACCATGGATAATTGTGATGATGAGCGTCATGGAGCACTGTAATGACAAGGTGTATGGAGCATTGTGATAACAGGGGTCATGGAGCATTGTGATGACAAGGTTCATGGAGCATTCTGATGACAAGCTTGTGGAGTATTTTGATGACAATGACATGGAGCATTTTGATGAAAATGGCATGGGGCATTGTGATGAAAAAGACATGGAGCCTTTTCATGACAGTTTTCAGGGAGCATTCTGACGACAAGTGGCAGGGAGCATTGTGATGACAAAGGTCATGGAGAATTGTGACGACAAGGGCATGGAGTATTGTGATGACAAGCACATGGAGCTTGCTATGACGGGGTCATGGAGCATTGCGATGACAAGTGCATAGAGAATTGTGATGACAAAGCATGTAACACTGTGATGAGAAGTGTCATGGAGCATAGTGATGCCAAGAACGTGGAGAATTGTGATGACAGGGGACATGGAGCATTGTGATGACCAGGGCATGGAGCATTGCGATGGCAAGATCGTGGAGCATTGTGATGAGAAGACCATGGATAATTGTGATGACGAGGGTCATGGAGCACTGTAATGACAAGGGGTATAGAGCACTGTGATGACAGTGGTCATGGAGCATTGTGATGACCGGGGACATGGAGCATTGTGATGCCCAAGGCATGGAGCACTGTGATGGCAAGACCGTGGAGCATTGTGATGAGAAGACCATGGATAATTGTGATGAGGAGCGTCATGGAGCACTGTAATGACAAGTGGTATGGAGCCTTGTGATGACAGGGGTCATGGAGCATTGTTATGACAGTGGTCATGGAGCATTGTGATGACAGGGGTCATGGAGCATTTTGATGACAAGGGCGTGGAGCATTGTGATGAGAAGACCATGGACAATTGTGATTACGAGTGTCATGGAGCACTGTAATGACAAGCAGTATGGAGCATTGTGATGACAGGGGTCATGGAGCATTGTGATGACTGGGGACATGGAGCATTGTGATGACCAGAGCATGGAGCATTGTGATGGCAAGACCGTGGAGCACTGTGATGAGAAGACCGTGGATAATTGTGATGATGAACATCATGGAGCACTGTAATGAAAAGGGGCATGGAGCATTGTGATGACAGGTGTCATGGAGCATTGTGATGACAGGGGTCATGGATCATTGAGATGACAAGGGTCACGGAGCATTCTGATGACAAGCTTGTGGAGTATTGTGATGACAATGGCATGAAGCATTGTGATGAAAAGGGCATGGATCATTGTGTTGAAAAAGGCATGGAGACTTGTCATGACAGGGTTCAATGAGCATACTGATGACAAGTGTCAGGGAGCATTGTGATGACAAGTGTATTGAGAATTGTGATGACAAAGGTCATGGAGCATTGTGATGAGAAGTCCATGGATAATTGTGATGACCAACGTCATGGGGCGTTGTGATGACAAGTGTTATGGAACATTGTGATCACAAGGGTTTGGAGCATTGTGATGAGAGAGGTCATGGAGAATTTTGATTTCATTGTGATGACAATAGCATGAAGCATTATGAAGATGGGCATGGTGCATTGTGATGACAGGGTTCATGGAGCATTGAGATGAAAAGAGGCATGGATCATTGTAATAACAAGGGTCTTGGAGCATTGTGATGACAAGGGCATGGAGTATTGTGATGAGAAGGCCATGGAGCATTCTGATGACATGCGTCAGGGAGCTTTGTGATGACATGGACATGGAGCATTGTGATTACAGGGGTCTTGGAGCATTGTGATGACAAGGGTCATGGAGTCTTGTGATGACAAGGCCGTAGTACATTGTGATGGCAGGGGTCATGGAGCATTGTTATGACAGGTGTAATGGAGCATTGTTATGACAAGGGCATGGAGCATTGGTCTGAAAAGTTTCATGGATTATTGTGATGAGAGTGAGCATGGAGCATTGTGATGACAAGGGCACGGAACACAGTGATACATGTGTCATGGAGGATTGCAATGACAAGGGCATGGAGCATTGTGATGACAAGCGTCATGGAGCTTTGTGATGACAACGGCATGGAGCAATGTGATGAGAGGTTTCATGGAGGTTTGTGATGACAATGGCATGGAGCATTGTGATTCCAAGGGTCATGGAGCTTTGTGATGACATAGGCCATGGAGCATTTTGATGACAAGGGCGTGGTGCATTGTGATGAGAAGGGCAGGGAGCATTGTGATGACAGGGTCATGGAGCAATTGGATGAAAAGGGTCATGGAACATTTTGATGACAGTGTTTATGGAACATTGTGTTGTCAGGGGTCATGGAGCATTGTGATGAAAAGGGTCATGGAGCATTGTGATGACAGGGGTTATGGAACATTGTGATGTAAGGGGTCATGGAGCATTGTGATGATAAAAGCATGTAGCATTGTTGTGACAAGGGTCATGGAACATTGGGATGACAGGGTGGAGGGAGTATTGTGTTGACTAGTGATGGAACATTGTGATATCAGTGGTGAGAGAGCATTTTGATGAGAGGTGCATGGAGCATTGTGATGACAAGGCTGTGGAGCATTGTGATGAGAAACGCAGGGCACATTGTGATGACATGGGTCATGGAACATTGTGCTGACAAACGCATGGAGCATTGTGATGACAAGGTTTATGGAGCATTGTGATGACAACAATGTGGAGCATTGTGATGACAAGCGCATGGCACATTTGATGCCATGTGTCATGGAGTAATGTGCTGACAAAGGCATGGAGCATTGTGATGACAAGGGTCACCGAGCATTGTGATGAAATGTTCATGGAGTGTTGTGGTCACAAAGGTCACAGAGCCTTGTGATGACGAGGGCATGGACCATTGTGATGACAAAGTTCATGAAGCATTGTGATAACTGGAGTCACGGAGCATTGTGATGACAGGGGTCATAGAGCATTGTGATGAAAGGGCATGGAGCATTGTGATGACAGGGTCATGGATCATTTTTCTGACAATTTTCATGGATTATTGTGATGACAGTGGGCATGGCACATTGTGATGACAAGGGCATGGAGCATTGTGATGAGAAGGTCATGGAGTATTGTGAAGAAGGGTGTCAGGGAGCATTGTGATGACATATGTCATGGTCTATTGCAATGACAATGGAATGTAGCATTGTGATGCCAAGTGTCATGGAGGATTGTGATGACAAAGGTAATGGAGCATTTTGATGACAAGGGCTTGGAGCATTGTGATGACAAGGGTCATGGCGCATTGTGATAACAAGGGCCATTGAGAATTTTGATGACATGTTCATGAAGCATTGTGATGACAATCACATGGAGCTTGCTATGACAGGGGTCATGGAGCATTACGATGACAAGTGCATAGAGAATTGTGATGACAAAACATGTAACACTGTGATGAGAAGTATCATGGAGCATAGTGATGCCAAGAACTTGGAGAATTGTGATGACAGGGGACATGGAGCATTGTGATGACCAGGGCATAGAGCATTGTGATGGCAAGACCGTGGAGCATTGTGATGAGAAGACCATGGATAATTGTGATGACGAGCGTCATGGAGCACTGTAATGACAAGGGGTATGGAGCATTGTGATGACAGGGGTCATGGAGCATTGTGATGACTGTGGACATGGAGCATTGTGATGACTGGGGACATGGAGCATTGTGATGGCAAGATCGTGGAGCATTGTGATGAGAAGACCATGGATAATTGTGATGACGAGCGTCATGGAGCACTGTAATGACAAGGGGTATGGAGCATTGTGATGACAGGGGTCATGGAGCATTGTGATGACTGAGGACATGGAGCACCGTGATGACCAAGGCATGGAGCATTGTGATGGCAAGACCGTGGAGCATTGTGATGAGAAGACCATGGATAATTGTGATGACAAGCGTCATGGAACAGTGTAATGACAAGGGGTATGGAGCATTTTGATGACAGGGGTCATGGAGCATTCTGAAGACAATGATCAGGGAGCATTCTGATGACAAGCTTGTGGAGTATTGTGATGACAATGACATGGAGCGTTGTGATGAAAAGGGCATGGAGCATTCTTATGAGAAATGCATGGAGCATTTTCATGACAGTGTTCAAGGAGTATTCTGACGACAAGTGTCAGGGAGCATTGTGATGACAAGTGTATTGAGAATTGTGATGACAAAGGTCATGGAGCATTGTGACGACAAGTGCATGGAGTATTGTCATGACAGTCATCATGGAGTGTTGTGATGACAAGTGTTATGGAACATTGTGATCACAAGGGGTTGGAGCATTGTGATGACAGAGGTCATGGACCATTTTGATTTCAAGGAGCATGGAGCATTGTGATGACAAGGGCATGGAGCAATGTGATCCCAAGGTTCATGGAGGATTGTGATGAAAATGGTAATGGAGTATTGTGATGACAAGCTCATGGAGCATTGTGATGACAAGGTCATGTAGGATTTTGATGACAGACGCATGGAGAATTGTGATGATAAGGGTCATGGAGCACTGTGATGATAAGCGTCACGGAGCATTGTGATTACAGGGGTCATGGAGCATTGGGATGACAAGGGCATGGATCATTGTGATGACAAGTGTCATGGAGCATTGGGCTGAAATTGTTCATGGAGCATTGTGATGACAAGGGAATGGAGCATTGTGATGACAAGAGTCCCGGATCATTGTGTTGTCAGGGGTCATGGAGTGTTGTGATGACAGTGGTCATGGAGGATTGTGATGATATGGGTCATGGAGCATTGTGATGAGTAGGTCATGAAGCATTGGGCTGAAAATGTTCATGGAGTATTGTGATGACAGGGGTCATGGAGCATTGTAATGAGAAGGGAATTGAGCACTGTGATGACAAGGTCCTGGAGCATTGTGATGGGAAGTCCATGGAGCCTTGTGATGACAATTCTCATGGAACATTCTGATGAAAAGGGGCATGGAGCATTGTGATTACAGGGGTTTTGGAGCATTGAGATGACAAGGGCATGGAGTATTGTGATGAGATGGCCATGGAGCATTCTGATGACATGCGTCATGGAGATTTGTGCTGACAAGGGCATGGAGTATTGTGATGAAAATGGCATGGATCATTGTTATGCAAAAGGCATGGAGCCTTGTCATGACAGGGTTCTAGGAGCATACTGACGACAAGTGTCACGGAGCATTGTGATGACAAGTGTATTGAGCATTGTGATGACAAAGTTCATGGAGCATTGTGATGAGAAGACCATGGATAATTTTGATGATGAGCGTCATGGGGTGTTGTGATGATAAGTTTTATGGAACATTGTGATCACAAGGGTTTGGAGCATTGTGATGACAGAGGTCATGGAGCATTTTGATTTCATTGTGATGACAATAGCCTGAAGCATTATGGTGATGGGCATGGTGCATTGTGATGACAGCGTTCATGGAGCATTGAGATGAAAAGGGGCATGGAGCATTGTGATTACAGGGGTCTTGGAGCATTGTGATGACAAGGGTCATGGAGCCTTGTAATGACAATGGTGTGGAACATTGTGATGGCAGGGGTCATGGAGCATTGTTATGACATTGGTAATGGAGCATTGTGATGAGAAGGGCATGGAGCACTGGTCTGAAAAGTTTCATGGATTATTGTGATGAGAGTGGGCATGGAGCATTGTGATGACAAGGTCACGGAACACTGTGATCCATGGGTCATGGAGGATTGTAATGACAAGGGCATGGAGCATTGTGATGAGAAGGGCATCGTACATGGTTTTGACAAGCGTCATGGAGCTTTGTGATGACAAGGGCATGGAACAATGTGATGAGATGGTTCATGGAAATTTGTGATTCCAAGGGTTATGGAGCTTTGTGATGACAAAAGTCATGGAGCATTTTGATGTCAAGGGCGTGGTGCATTGTGATGAGAAGGGTAGGGAGCATTTTGATGACAGGGTCATGCCGCAATTTGATGAAAAGTGTAATGGAACATTTTGATGACAGGGGTTATAGAACATTGTGATGTCAGGGGTCATGGAGCTTTGGGATGAAAAGGGTCATGGAGCATTTTGATGACAGGGGTTATGGAACATTGTGATGTCAGGGGTCATGGAACATTGTGATGATAAGGGGATGTAGCATTGTGATGACAGGGGTCATGGAACATTGTGATTACAGGGGTGAGGGTGTATTGTGATGACTAGTGATGGAACATTGTGATATCTCTGTTGAGAGAGCATTTTGATGAGAAGTGCATGGAGCATTGTGATTACAAGGTTTATGGAGCATTACGATGACAAGGTTGTGGACCGTTGTGATGAAAATCACGTGGCACATTGTGATGACAAGGGTCATGGAGCATTGTTCTGACAAAGGCATGGAGCATTGTGATGACAAGGGTCACGGAGCATTGTGATGAAAAGTTCATGGAGTATTGTGGTTACAAAGGTCACAGAGCCTTGTGATGATGTGGGCGTGGACCACTGTGATGACAAATGTTATGAAGCATTGTGATGACTGGAGTCACAGAGCATTGTGATGACAGGGGTCATGGAGCATTGTGATGACAAGGGCATGGAGCATTGTGATGAGAGGGGCATGGAGCATTGGTCTGACAAGTTTAATAGATTATTGTGATGACAGTGGGCATGGGGCATTGTGATGAGAAGGTCATGGAGTATTGTGAAGACAGGTGTCAGGGAGCATTGTGATGACATATGTCATGGTCCATTGCGATGACAATGGCATGGAGCATTGTGATGCCAAATGTAATGGAGGATTGTGATGATAAATATAATGGAGCATTGTGATGACTAGGGCTTGGAGCATTATGATGACAAGGGCCATTGAAAATTTTCATGACAAGGTCGTGAAGCATTGTGATGACAAGGTGCTGGAGCATTGTGATGAGAAAACCACGGAGCCTTGTGAGACAAGTCTCATGGAGCATACTGATGAAAAGGGGCATGGAGCATTGTGATTAGAGTGTCTTGGAAAATTGTGATGACAAGGGCATGGAGCATTGTGATGAGAAGGCCAAGGAGCAGTCTGATGACATGTGTCATTGAGCTTTGTGATGACAAGGGCATGGAGCATTGTAATTACAGGCGACTTGGAGCATTGTGATGAAAAAGGCATGGATCATTGTGATGAAAAAGGCATGGAGCCTTGTCATGACAGGGTTCAAGGAGCATACAGAGAACAAGTGTCAGGGAGCATTTTGATGACAAGTGTATTGAGCATTGTGATGACAAAGGTCATGGAGCATTGTGAAGGGAAGACCATAGATAATTGTGATGACGAGCGTCATGGGGCATTGTGATGACAAGTGTTATGGAATATTGTGATCACAAGGGTTTGGATCAGTGTTATGACAGAGGTCATGGAGCATTTTGATTTCATTGTAATGACAATAGCCTGAAGCATTATGATGATGGGCATGGTGCATTGTGATGACAGGGTTCATGGATCATTGAGATAAAAAGGGACATGGAGCATTGTGATTACAGGGGTCTTGGAGCATTGTGATGAGAAGGGTCATGGAGCCTTGTGATGACAAGGCCATGGAACATCGTGATGGCAGGCGTCATGGAGCATTGTTATCACAGGGGTAATGGAGCATTGTGATGGCAAGGGCATGGAGCATTCTGATGACATGCATCATGGAGCTTTGTGATGACAAGGGCATGGAGCACTGTGATTACAGGGGTCTTGGAGCATTGTGATGACAAGGGTCTTAGAGCCTTGTGATGACAAGGCCGTGGAACATTGTGATGGCAGGGGTCATGGAGCATTGTTATGACAGGGGTAATGGAGCATTGTGATGACAAGGGCATGGAACATTTGTCTGAAAAGTTTCATGGATTATTGTGATGAGAGTGGGCATGGAGCATTGTGATGACAAGGGCACGGAACACAGTGATACATGGGTCATGGAGGATTGTAATGACAAGGGCATGGAGCATTGTGATGAGAAGGGCATCGAGCAGTGTGATGACAAGCACCATGGAGCTTTTTGATGACAATTGCATGGAACAATGTGATGAGAGGTTTCATGGAGTATTGGGATGACAATGGCATGGAGCATTGTGATGCCAAGGGTCATGGAGCTTTGTGATGACAAAGGTCATGGAGCATTTTGATGACAAGGGCGTGGTGCATTGTGAGGAGAAGGGCAGGGAACATTGTGATGACATTGTCATGGACCAATTTGATGAAAAGTGTCATGGAACATTTTGATGAGAGGCGTTATGTAACATTGTGATGTTAGGTGTCATGGAGCATTTTGATGAAAAGGGTCATGGAGCATTTTGATGACAGGGGTTATGGAACATTGTGATGTCAGGGATCATCAAACATTGTGAAGATAAGTGCATGTAGCATTGTGATGACAGGAGTCATGGAACATTGTGATGACAGGGTTGAGGGAGTATTGTGATGAACAGTGATGTAACATTGTGATATCAGTGGTGAGAGAGCATTTTGATTTGAAGTGCATGGAGCATTGTGATGACAAGGTTTATGGAGCATTGTGATGACAAGATTGTGGAGCACTGTGATGACAAGCGCATGGTGCATTGTGATGTCTTGGGTCATGGAGCATTGTGCTGACAAGCGCATGGAGCATTGTGATGACAAGGGTCATGGAGCATTGTGCTGAGAAAGGCATAGAGCATTGTGATGACAAGGGTCAAAGAGCATTGTGATGAAAAGTTCATGAAGCATTGTGGTTAAAAAGGTCACAGAGACTGTTGATGACAAGGGCATGGACCATTGTGATGACAAAGGTCATGAAGCCTTGTGATGACTGGAGTCACGGAGCATTGTGATGACAGGGGTCATGGAGCATTGTGATAACAAGGGCATGGGGCATTGTGATGACAAGGGCATGGAGCATTGGTCTAATAAGTTTCATGGCTTATTGCGATGACAGTTGGAATGGCGCATTGTGATGACAAGGGCATGGAGCATTGTGATGACCAGGTCATTCATTATTGTGAAGCCAGGTGTCAGGGAGCATTGTGATGACATATGTAATGGCCCATTGTGATGACAATGCCATGGAGCATTGTGATGCCAAGTGTCATGGAGGATTCTGATGACAAAGGTAATGGAGCATTGTGATGACAATGGCTTGGAGCATTGTGATGACAAGGGTCACGGAGCATTGTGCTGACAAGTTCATGGAAAATTGTGATGACAAGGGACATGGAGCATTCTGATGACAAGCTTGTGGAGTATTTTGATGACAATGGCATGGAGCATTGTGCTGAAAACGGCATGGTGCATTTTGATGAAAAAGGCATGGAGCCTTTTTGTGACAGGGTTCAAGGAGCATTCTGACGACAAGTGTCAGGGAGCATTGTGATGACAAGTGTATCGAGAATTGTGATGACAAAGATCATGGAGCATTGTGATGAAAAGGGCATGGAGTATTGTGATGACAGGCATCATGGAGCATTGTGATGACAAGTGTTATGGAACATTGTGATCACAAGGGTTTGGAGCATTGTGATGACAGAGGTCATGGATCATTTTGATTTCAAGGGGCATGGAGCATTGTGATGACAAGGGCATGGAGCAATGTGATCCCAAGGTTCATGGAGGATTGTGATGGCAATGGTAATGGAGTATTGTGATGACAAGTGCATAGAACATTGTAATGACAAGGTCATGTAGCATTTTGCTGACAAAGGCATGGAGCATTGTGATGACAGGTGTCATGGAGCACTGTGATGACAAGCGTCATGGAGCATTGTGATTACAGGGGTCATGGAGCATTGGGATGACAAGGGCATGCATCATTGTGATGACAAGTGTCATGGAGCATTGGGCTGAAAATGTTCATGGAGTATTGTGATGACAGGGGTCATGGAGCATTGTGATGACTAGGGAATGGAGCATTGTGATGACAAGAGTCCCGGATCATTGTGTTGTCAGGTGATATTGAGCGTTGTGATGACTGTGGTCATGGAGCATTGTGATGATATTGGTCATGGAGCATTGTGATGAGAAGGTCATGGAGTATTGGGCTGAAAATGTTCATGGAGTATTGTGATGACAGGGGTCATGGAGCATTGTGATGATAAGGGAATGGGGCATTTTGATGAAAATGTCCTGGAGCATTGTGATGAGAAGACCATGGAGCCTTGTGATGACAAGTCTCATGGAGCATTCTGATGAAAAGGAGCATGGACCATTGTGATTACAGGGGTCTTGGAGCATTGTGATGACAAGGGCATGGAGCATTGTGATGAGAAGGCCATGGAGCATTCTGATGACATGCATCATGGAGCTTTGTGATGACAAGGGCATGGAGCATTGTGATTACAGGGGTCTTGGAGCATTGTGATGAAAATGGCATGGATCATAGTGATGAAAAGTGCCATTGAGAATTTTGATGATAAAGTCGTGAAGCATTGTGATGACAAACACTTGGAGCTTGCTATGACAGGGGTCATGGAACATTGCCATGACAAGTGCATGGAGAATTGTGATGAAACGAGCATGTAACTTTGTGATGAGAAGTGTCATGTAGCATTGTGATGACAAGTACGTGGAGAATTGTTATGACAAGGGACATGGAGCATTGTGATAACCAGGGAATGGAGCATTGTGATGACAGGGGTCATGGAGCATTATTATGACAAGGGCCATGGTGCATTCTGATATAAGATATCACTTATGAAGGGAATGTAAACCTGGCTACATATGAACTGAATTAGGAAAGAGAACAGAGTCTCAGATTTAGAAAACACTCTTATGCTTGCTTAAGGGGGAAGGAGAGGTGGGGAGACACACAAAACCAGAGTTTGATATTAACAGAGGTACCGTTCCATAATCCAAATACAGAAGAGAGAAGCCCGACTCCTTCCTCAGTGAATGGGACTCAACACCCCTATTCTCCACAGAGAAATATATCTGACTAGTAAGGATCTTAAAACATATGTATTGATATGTCTCCATAAGGGAACCAAGTGTGTCTAGAATGACATAAACACAGCAGTGAGAATCAGCTCAAACCCACTATAAAAAGGAATTTCAAAACAAAACAAAGAAACAGTGAAATTCTTACACAATACCTTCAGGGGTTCTGATGAAACTTGGAATGACCGTATCTACAACAACAGCTGGATGTGGCATAAGGCTGTTCAACTGGGACTGAGAGGATTGGTGAGATTGGGTGTGAAAATGCAGACGCTTTAAAGCAATAATGCCTGCCACTGATTCCATGGTTCCCAACTCTCCAGGTAGAAGGGAATATCACTACAGTTATAACATGTATGGGAAACCTAGAGAATGGACACCCTCTGATGGTGAAAGGTTTCTAAAACTCTACTAATTTTTTTCTCTCCATGTGCTCCAGCTTGACATTCCAACTGCTTTAATATCAATCTCCCAACTTGGAGAGTCAGCCCCTAAAACCTCCTGGTTCGCACAGTTGGCACATTGTGCAGAGGATATAAGGGAAGAGGGAGAACCAATGAGAGAGTAGCTGTAGGCATTTGGACGGCCACATGTCACTCTAATTTCCCGTCACGAAGAAGAATTAACCAAACTCTCAGCCTGCCCCACCCCCATAACTAGTATAGGTCCTGAAGCAAAATTGTGGGTTTGCGGTCAGCTCACAAAAACACAAGATGAAAAATGGAGCTCAGGGGCACAGCAATTCACTAAGTTTCAGAGTTATACAGGACTACTCTCTTCCAAAAATCTGTTGAGGAAAAGCCATGAGGCGGACTTGAAAATGAGGGAGATTTGCACGAAACAGATTTCCAGAAGTACATTGGAATCGCCTTTAAACACAGGAAAAGCATCACAACTTCGACAATTATGGAATTGTCCATAAAGGGCGCATGCGTTTTCTCCTGAATATATTCAGGAGAAAACGCATACACCCATTTTGGCCAACCAAGCAACCGCACAATGCAAATCTGCACTACAAAGAAGTATCACTTCCCACCAGTCAAAAGGGATATCCGTAAAATGTGTAAAAGCCAGAAAGGCAAGAGGGGCTCTGGAGAACAGGGAGCCTTGCTATGGTGATGGGTGGGATGTAGATTGCCAACAGCCACTCTGGAGGAGTGCATTGTGTTCCCTAAAAGAATTAAACAACAGAGCTTCACAACCTAAGGCACTTCCAGTCATGGGAATATACCTTCGGAAAATTGAAAATCAATAAGACACAGCCAACCCAAAATATAGGGCAGCACCGATTACAAGAACCTCGACTTTGGGACACCTTAAATATCCCAGGAAAGACAAAAATAGTAAAGAAATTGTGGTACATACGTACGATGGAATATCCCTCAGCCATGAAATCAATGTCATAAGGCCAGTAGCAGCATAATGAGTGGATTCATGTACGATGATTCTAACTGAAATAAGTCACACAGAAAAAGAAACTTATCATAAGATATCACTTATGAAGGTCTTGTAAACATGGCTACACATGAACTGAAGTAGGAAAGAGAAGAGTCTCACATTTAGAAAACACTCTTATGCCTGCTCAAGAGGAAAGGAGAGGTGGGGTGATGCATAAAATCAGAGTTTGATATTAGCACAGGTACGGTTGCATAATCCAAATACAGAATAGACAAGACCTACTCTTTCCTCACTGAATGGGGCTCAACACCCCTATTCCCCGCAGAGTAGTATATCTGACTAGTAAGAATCTTAAAACCTATGTATTGATATGTCTCCATAAGGTAACCAAGTGTGTCTGGAACGACATAAACACGGCAGTGAGAATCAGCTCAAACCCACTATAAAAATGAATTTCAAAACAAAACAAATAAACAGTGAAATTCTTACACAATACCTTCAGGGGTTCTGATGAAACATAGAATGACCCTATCTACAACGACAGCTGGATGTGGCATAAGGCTGGTCACTTGGGACTGAGAGGATTGGTGAGATTGGGTGAGACAATGCAGACCGTTTAAAGCAATAATACCTGGCACCCATTCCATGGTTCCCAACTCTCCAGGTAGAAGGGAATATCACTACAGTTATAACATGTATGGGAAACCTAGAGAATGGACACCATCTGATGGTGAAATGTTTCTAAAACTCTACTAATTTTTTTCTCTCCTTGTGCACCAGTTTGACATTCCAACTGCTTTAGTATCAATCTCCCAAATTGGAGAGTCAGCACCTTTAACCTCCTGGTTCGCACAGTTGGCACGTTTTGCAGAGGATACAAGGGAAAAGGGAGAAACAATTAGAGAGTAGCTGTAAGCATTTGGATGGCCACATGTCACTCTAAATTCCCGTCACGAAGAAGAATTAACAAACTCTGAGCCAGCCCCCCCAATGGAACCAGTATAGGTCCTGAAGCAAAATTGTGGATTGGCAGTGAGCTCACAAAAACGCGAGTTGAAAAATGGAGCTCAGGGGCACAGAAATTCACTAACATGCAGAGTTATAAAGGACTACTCTCTTCCAAAAATCTGTTGAGAGAAAGCCATGAGGCGGACTTGAAAGTGAGGCGGAAATGCACGAAACAGATTTCCAGAAGTACATTGGAATCGCCTTTAAACACAGGAAAAGCATCACAACTTCGACAATTATGGAATTGTCCATAAAGAGCACATGCGTTTTCTCCTGAATATTTTCAGGAGAAAACGCATACGCCCATTTTGGCCAACCAAGCAACCGCATAATGCAAATCTGCACTACAAAGAAGTATCAATTCCAACCGGTCAAAAGGGACATCCGTAAAATGTGTAAAAACAAGAAACGCAAGACAGGATCTGGAGAAGAGGGAGCTTTGCTATGCGGATGGGTGGCATGTAAATTACCAACAGCCACTCTGGAGGAGTGCATTGTGTTCCCAAAAAGAAGTAAACAACAGTGCTTCACAACCTAAGGCACATCCAGTCAGGGAATATACCTTGGGAAAACTGAAAATCAATAAGACAGAGCCACCCCAAAATTTAGGGCTGCACTGCTTACAAGGACCTCAACTTGGGTACACCTTAAATATCCCAGGAATTATAAAAATGGTTCAAAAAATAGTGGTATTTACCTACGATGGAATATCCCTCAGCCATGAAATCAATGTCATAAGACCAGTAGCAGCAAAATGGGTGGATTCAGGTACGATGATTCTAAGTGAAATAAGTCACACAGAAAAAGAAACTTATCATAAGATATCACTTATGAAGATCCTGTAAACATGGCTACACTTGAACTGAGTTAGGAAATAGAACAGTGTCTCACATTTAGAAAACACTCTTATGCCTGCTTAAGGGGGAGGAGAGGTGGGGTGATGCATAAAACCAGAGTTTGATATAAGCACAGGTACCGTTCCAAAAACCAACTATGGAATAGACAAGACCTACACTTTCCTCAGTGAAAGGGACACAAAACCCCATATTTCCCGCAGAGGAATATATCTGACTAGTAAGAATCTGAAAACATATGCATTGATATGTCTCTGTAAGGGAATCAAGTGTGCCTACACTGGCATAAACATGGCAGCGAGAATCAGCTCAAACCCACTATAAAAAGGAATTTCAAAAACAAAACAAAAAAACTGGGAAATTCTTTACAATTCCTTCAGGGTCTCTGATGAAACCTGGAATGACCCTATCTACAATGACAGCTGGATGTGGCATAAGGAGAGTCACTTGGGACTGAGAGGATTGGTGAGATTGGGTGAGCAAATTCAGACCCATTAAAGCACAAATGCCTGGCACCCATTCCATGGGTCCCAACTCTCCAGGTTGAAGGGAATATTACTACAGCTATAACATGTACGGGAAACCTAGAGAACGGACACACTGTGAATACGAAAGGTTTCTAAAACTCAACGAATAGTCCCTCTCCTGGTGCTCCGGTTTGACTTTCCATCTGCTTTACTATCAACCTCCCAACTTGGAGAGACAGCCCCTTTAACCTCCTGGTTCGCACAGGTTGCCAATTTGGCAGAGGATGAAAGGGAAGAGGGAGAACCAATGAGATAGTAGCTGTTAGGCATTTGGACGGGCACATATCACTCTAACTTCTCGGCAGGAAGAAGAATTAACCAAAGTCTCAGCCCCCCACCTGGAACCAGCATAGGTCCTGAACCAAAATGTTGGACTTGCGGTTAGCTCACCAACAACGAGTTGAAAAATGGAGCTCAGGGGCACAGCAATTCACAAACTGGCCGATTAATAAAGGACAACTATCGTCCAAAAATCTGTTGAGGGAAGGCAACGAGGTGGACTTGAAAGCGAGGCAGAATAACAGGAAAGAGATTTCAAGAGGCACGTTGTAATCGCCTTTAAAGCACAGGAAGAGGGGCACAACTTCGACAATGATGCACTTGGCCAAAAAGGGCGTATGCGTTTTCTCCTGAATATATTCAGGAGAAAATGCATACGCCCTTTTTGGCCAAGGAAGCAAGCGGGCAATGCAAATCTGCACTACAAAGAAGTATCACTTCCCACTGGTCAAAAGGGACATCCACAAAATGTGTAAAAACCAGAAAGGCAAGACAGGCCCTGGAGAACAGGGAGCCTTGTTATGCTGATGGGTGGGATGTAAATTGCCAACTGCCTCTCTGGAGGAATACATTGTGTTCCCTAAAACAAGTAAAGAACAGAGCTACAGAGCCAAGGGCACTTCCAGTCTAGGGAATATACCTTGGGAAAACTGAAAATCAATAAGACAGAGCCACCCCAAAATTTAGGGCTGCACTGCTTACAAGGACCTCAACTTGGGTACACCTTAAATATCCCAGGAAATATAAAAATGGTTCAAAAAATTGTGGTACTTACGTACGATGGAATATCCCTCAGCCATGAAATCAATGTCATAAGACCAGTAGCAGCAAAATGGGTGGATTCAGGTACAATGATTCTAAGTGAAATAAGTCACACAGAAAAAGAAACTTATCATAAGATATCACTTATGAAGATCCTGTAAACATGGCTACACTTGAACTGAGTTAGGAAAGAGAACAGTGTCTCACATTTAGAAAACACTCTTATGCCTGCTTAAGGGGGAAGGAGAGGTGGGGTGATGCATAAAACCAGAGTTTGATATAAGCACAGGTACCGTTTCAAAAACCAACTATGGAATAGACAAGACCTACACCTTCCTCAGTGAAAGGGACTCAAAACCCCATATTTCCCGCAGAGGAATATATCTGACTAGAAAGAATCTTAAAACCTATGGATTGATATGTCTCCGTAAGGGAATCAAGTGTGTCTAGACTGGCATAAACATGGCAGCGAGAATCAGCTCAAACCCACTATAAAAAAAAATTTTAAAAACAAAACAAAAAACTGGAAATTCTTTACAATTCCTTCAGGGTCTCTGATGAAACGTGGAATGACCGTATCTACAACGACAGCTGGATGGGCATAAGGCTGGACACTTGGGACTGAGAGGATTGGTGAGATTTGGTGAACAAATGCAGACCCTTTAAAGCAATAATGCATGGCATCCATTCCATGGTTCCCAACTCTCCAGGTTGAAGGGAATATTACTACTGTTATAACATGTAAGGGAAAACTAGAGAACGGACACACTGTGAATACGAAAAGTTTCTAAAACTCAACGAATAGTCCCTCTCCTGGTGCTCCGGTTTGACTTTCCATCTGCTTTACTATCAACCTCCCAACTTGGAGAGACAGCCCCTTTAACCTCCTGGTTCACACAGGTTGCCAATTTGGCAGAGGATGAAAGGGAAGAGGGAGAACCAATGAGAGAGTAGCTGTTAGGCACTTGGACGGGCATATATCACTCTAATTTTCCGGCAGGAAGAATAATTAACCAAAGTCTCAGCCCCCCACCGTGAACGAGCATAGGTCCTGAACCAAAATTTTGGACTTGCGGTCAGCTCACCAAAAACGAGTTGAAAAATGGAGCTCAGGGGCACAGCAATTCACAAACTGGCCGACTAATAAAGGACGACTATTGTCCAAAAATCTGTTGAGGGAAGGCAACGAGGCAGACTTGAAAGCGAGGCAGAATAGCAGGAATCCGATTTCAAGAGGTACGTTGGAATCGCCTTTAAAGCACAGGAAGAGGGGCACAACTTCGACAATGATGCACTTGGCCAAAAAGGGCGTATGTGTTTTCTCCTGAATATATTCAGGAGAAAACGCATACGCCCTTTTTGGCCAAGCAAGCAAGCGGGCAATGCAAATCTGCACTACAAAGAACTATCACTTCCCACCGGTCAAAAGGGACATCCACAAAATGTGTAAAAACCAGAAAGGCAAGACAGGCCCTGGAGAACAGGGAGCCTTGTTATACTGATGGGCGGGATGTAAATTGCCAACTGCCGCTCTGGAGGAGTACATTGTGTTCCCTAAAACAAGTAAAGAACAGAGCTACAGAGCCAAGGGCACTTCCTGTCTAGGGAATATACCTTGGGGAAACTGAAAATCAATAAGACAGAGCCACCACAAAATTTAGGGCTGCACTGCTTACAAGGACCTCAACTTGGGTACACCTTAAATATCCCAGGAAATATAAACATGGTTCAAAAAATTGTGGTACTTATGTACGATGGAATATCCCTCAGCCATGAAATCAATGTCATAAGACCAGTAGCAGCAAAATGGGTAGATTCAGGTACGATGATTCTAAGTGAAATAAGTCACACATAAAAAGAAACTTATCATAAGATATCACTTATGAAGATCATGTAAACATGGCTACACTTGAACTGAGTTATGAATGAGAACAGTGTCTCACATTTAGAAAACACTCTTATGCCTGCTTAAGGAGGAAGGAGTGGTGGGGTGATGCATAAACCCAGAGTTTGCTATAAGCACAGGTACCGTTCCAAAAACCAACTATGGAATAGACAAGACCTACACCTTCCTCAGTGAAAGGGACTCAAAACCCCATATTTCCCGCAGAGGAATATATCTGACTAGTAAGAATCTTAAAACCTATGTATTGATAATGTATCCGTAAGGGAATCAAGTGTGTCTAGACTGGCATAAACATGGCAGCGAGAATCAGCTCAAACCCACTATAAAAAGGAATTTCAAAATCAAAACAAAAAAACTGTGAAATTCTTTACCATTCCTTCAGGGTCTGTGATGAAACCTGGAATGACCCTATCTACAATCACAGCTGGATGTGGCATAAGGAGGGACACTTGGGACTGAGACGATTGGTGAGATTGGGTGAGCAAATGCAGACCCTTTAAAGCACAAATGCCTGACACCCATTCCATGGGTCCCAACTCTCCAGGTTGAAGGGAATATTACTACAGCTATAACATGTACGGGAAACCTAGAGAACGGACACACTGTGAATACGAAAGGTTTCTAAAACTCAACGAATAGTCCCTCTCCTGGTGCTCCGGTTTGACTTTCCATCTGCTTTACTATCAACCTCCCAACTTGGAGAGACAGCCCATTTAACCTCCTGGTTCGCACAGGTTGCCAATTTGGAAGAGGATGAAAGGGAAGAGGGAGAACCAATGAGAGAGTAGCTGTTACGCATTTGGGCGGGCACATATCACTGTAATTTCCCGGCAGGAAGAAGAATTAACCAAAGTCTCAGCCACCCACCGGGAACCAGCATATGTACTGAACCAAAATTTTGGACTTGCGGTCAGCTCACCAAAAACGAGTTGATAAATGGAGCTCAGGGGCACAGCAATTCACAAACTGGCTGAGTAATAAAGGACAACTATCCTCCAAAAATCTGTTGAGGGAAGGCAACGAGGCGGCCTTGAAAGCGAGGCAGAATAGCAGGAAACAGATTTCAAGAGGTACGTTGGAATCGCCTTTAAAGCACAGGAAGAGGGGCACAACTTCGACAATGATGCACTTGGCCAAAAAGGGCGTATGCGTTTTCTCCTGAATATATTCAGGAGAAAATGCATACGCCCTTTTAGGCCAAGCAATAAAGCGGGCAATGCAAATCTGCACTACAAAGAAGTATCACTTCCCACCGGACAAATGGGACATCCACAAAATGTGTAAAAACCAGAAAGGCAAGACAGGTCCTGGAAAACAGGGAGCCTTGTTATGCAGATGGGCGGGATGTAAATTGCCAACTGCCTCTCTGGAGGAGTACATTGTGTTCCATAAAACAAGTAAAGAACAGAGCTACAGAGCCAAGGGCAATTCCAGTCTAGGGAATATAACTTGGGAAAACTGAAAATCAATAAGACAGAGCCACCCCAAAATTTAGGGCTGCACTGCTTACAAGGACCTCAACTTGGGTACACCTTAAATATCCCAGGAATTATAAAAATGGTTCAAAAAATTGTGGTACTTACGTACGATGGAATATCCCTCAGCCATGAAATCAATGTCATAAGACCAGTAGCAGCAAAATGGGTGGATTCAGGTACGATGATCCTAAGTGAAATAAGTCACACAGAAAAAGAAACTTATCATAAGATATCACTTATGAAGATCCTGTAAACATGGCTACACTTGAACTGAGTTAGGAAAGAGAACAGTGTCTCACATTTACAAAACACTCTTATGCCTGCTTAAGGGGGAAGGAGAGGTGGGATGAGGCATAAAACCAGAGTTTGATATAAGCACAGGTACCGTTCCAAAAACCAACTATGGAATAGACAAGACCTACACCTTCCTCAGTGAAAGGGACTCAAAACACCATATTTCCCGCAGAGGAATATATCTGACGAGTAAGAATCTTAAAACCTATGTATTGATATGTCTCCGTAAGGGAATCAAGTGTGTCTAGACTGGCATAAACATGGCAGCGAGAATCAACTCAAACCCACTATAAAAAGGAATTTAAAAACAAAACAAAAAACTGGGAAATTCTTTACAATTCCTTCAGGGTCTCTGATGAAATTTGGAATGACCCTATCTACAACGACAGCTGGATGTGGCATAAGGCTGGACACTTGGGACTGAGAGGATTTGTGAGCTTGGGTGAGCAAATGCAGACCCGTTAATGCAATAATGCATGGCACCCATTCCATGGGTCCCAACTCTCCAAGTTGAAGGGAATATTACTACAGTTATAACATGTACTGGAAACTTAGAGAATGGACACACAGTGAATACGAAAGGTTTCTAAAACTCAACGAATAGTCCCTCTCCTGGTGCTCTGGTTTGACTTTCCATCTGCTTTACTATCAATCTCCCAAATTGGAGAGACAGCCCCTTTAACTAACTGGTTCGCACAGGTTGCCAATTTGGAAGAGGATGAAAGGGAAGAGGGAGAACCAATGAGAGAGTAGCTGTTAGGCATTTGGACGGGCACATATCATTCTAACTTCCCGGCAGGAAGAAGAATTAACCAAAGTCTCAGCTCCCCACCGGGAACCAGCATAGTTCCTGAACCAAAATTTTGGACTTGCTGTCAGCTCACCAAAAACGAGTTGAAAAATGGAGCTCAGGGGCACAGCAATTCACAAACTGGCCGAGTAATAAAGGACAACTATCGTCCAAAAATCTGTTGAGGGAAGGCAACGAGGTGGACTTGAAAGCGAGGCAGAATAGCAGGAAACAGATTTCAAGAGGTACGTTGGAATCGCCTTTAAAGCACAGGAAGAGGGGCACAACTTCGACAATGATGCACTTGGCCAAAAAGGGCGTATGCGTTTTCTCCTTCAGGAGAAAACGCATACGACCTTTTTGGCCAAGCAAGCAAGCGCGCAATGCAAATCTGCACTACAAAGATGTATCATTTCCCACCGCTCAAAAGGGACATCCACAAAATGTGTAAAAACCAGAAAGGCAAGACAGGCCCTGGAGAACAGGGAGCCTTGTTATGCTGATGGGCGGGATGTAAATTGCCAACTCCCTCTCTGGAGGAGTGCATTGTGTTCCCTAAAACAAGTAAAGAACAGAGCTACAGAGCCAAGGGCACTTCCAGTCTAGGGAATATACCTGGGGAAAACTGAAAATCAATAAGACAGAGCCACCCCAAAATTTAGGGCTGCACTGCTTACAAGGACCTCAACTTGGGTACACCTTAAATATCCCAGGAAATATAAAAATGGTTCAAAAAATTGTGGTACTTACGTACGATGGAATATCCCTCAGCCATGAAATCAATGTCATAAGACCAGTAGCAGCAAAATGGGTGGATTCAGGTACGATGATTCTAAGTGAAATAAGTCACAGAGAAAAAGAAACTTATCATAAGATATCACTTATGAAGATCCTGTAAACATGGCTACACTTGAACTGAGTTAGGAAAGAGAAGAATGTCTCACATTTAGAAAACACTCTTATGCCTGCTTAAGGGGGAAGGAGAGGTGAGGTGATGCATAAAACCAGAGTTTGATATAAGCACAGGTACCGTTCGAAAAACCAACAATGGAATAGACAAGACCTACACCTTCCTCAGTGAAAGGGACTCAAAACCCCATAGTTCCCGCAGAGGAATATATCTGACTAGTAAGAATCTTAAAACCTATGTATTGATATGTCTCCATAAGGGAATCAAGTGTGTCTAGATTGGCATAAACTTGGCAGCAGTAATCAGCTGAAACCCACTATAAAAAGGAATTTCAAAAACAAAACAAAAAAACTGGGAAATTCTTTACAATTCCTTCAGGGTCTCTGATGAAACCTGGAATGACCCTATCTACAACGACAGCTGGATGTGGCATAAGGCTGGACACTTGGGACTGAGAGGATTGGTGAGATTGGGTGAGCAAATGCAGACCCTTTAAAGCACTAATGCATTGCACCCATTCCATGGGTCCCAACTCTCCAGGTTGAAGGGAATATTACTACAGTTATAACATGTACGAGAAACCTAGAGAACGGACACACTGTGAATATGAAAGGTTTCTAAATCTCAACGAATAGTCCCTCTCCTGGTGCTCCGGTTTGACTTTCCATCTGCTTTACTATCAATCTCCAAACTTGGAGAGACAGCCCCTTCAACATCCTTGTTCACACAGGTTTCCAATTTGGAAGAGGATGAAAGGGAAAATGGAGAACCAATGAGAGAGTAGCTGTTAGGCATTTGGACGGGCACATATCACTCTAACTTCTCGGCAGGAAGAAGAATTAACCAAAGTCTCAGCCCCCCTTAGGGAACCAGTATAGGTTCTGAACCAAAATTTTGGACTTGCGGTCAGCTCACCAAAAACGAGTTGATAAATGGAGCTCAGGGGCACAGCAATTCACAAACTGGCTGAGTAATAAAGGACAACTATCCTCCAAAAATCTGTTGAGGGAAGGCAACGAGGCGGCCTTGAAAGCGAGGCAGAATAGCAGGAAACAGATTTCAAGAGGTACGTTGGAATCGCCTTTAAAGCACAGGAAGAGGGGCACAACTTCGACAATGATGCACTTGGCCAAAAAGGGCGTATGCGTTTTCTCCTGAATATATTCAGGAGAAAATGCATACGCCCTTTTAGGCCAAGCAATAAAGCGGGCAATGCAAATCTGCACTACAAAGAAGTATCACTTCCCACCGGACAAAAGGGACATCCACAAAATGTGTAAAAAGCAGAAAGGCAAGACAGGTCCTGGAAAACAGGGAGCCTTGTTATGCTGATGGGCGGGATGTAAATTGCCAACTGCCTCTCTGGAGGAGTACATTGTGTTCCATAAAACAAGTAAAGAACAGAGCTACAGAGCCAAGGGCAATTCCAGTCTAGGGAATATAACTTGGGAAAACTGAAAATCAATAAGACAGAGCCACCCCAAAATTTAGGGCTGCACTGCTTACAAGGACCTCAACTTGGGTGCACCTTAAATATCCCAGGAATTATAAAAATGGTTCAAAAAATTGTGGTACTTACGTACGATGGAATATCCCTCAGCCATGAAATCAATGTCATAAGACCAGTAGCAGCAAAATGGGTGGATTCAGGTACGATGATCCTAAGTGAAATAAGTCACACAGAAAAAGAAACTTATCATAAGATATCACTTATGAAGATCCTGTAAACATGGCTACACTTGAACTGAGTTAGGAAAGAGAACAGTGTCTCACATTTACAAAACACTCTTATGCCTGCTTAAGGGGGAAGGAGAGGTGGGATGAGGCATAAAACCAGAGTGTGATATAAGTACAGGTACCGTTCCAAAAACCAACTATGGAATAGACAAGACCTACACCTTCCTCAGTGAAAGGGACTCAAAACACCATATTTCCCGCAGAGGAATATATCTGACGAGTAAGAAACTTAAAACCAATGTATTGATATGTCTCCGTAAGGGAATCAAGTGTGTCTAGACTGGCATAAACATGGCAGCGAGAATCAACTCAAACCCACTATAAAAAGGAATTTAAAAACAAAACAAAAAACTGGGAAATTCTTTACAATTCCTTCAGGGTCTCTGATGAAATTTGGAATGACCCTACCTACAACGACAGCTGGATGTGGCATAAGGCTGGACACTTGGGACTGAGAGGATTTGTGAGCTTGGGTGAGCAAATGCAGACCCGTTAATGCAATAATGCATGGCACCCATTCCATGGGTCCCAACTCTCCAAGTTGAACGGAATATTACTACAGTTATAACATGTACTGGAAACTTAGAGAACGGACACACTGTGAATACGAAAGGTTTCTAAAACTCAACGAATAGTCCCTCTCCTGGTGCTCCGGTTTGACTTTCCATCTGCTTTACTATCAATCTCCCAAATTGGAGAGACAGCCCCTTTAACTAACTGGTTCGCACAGGTTGCCAATTTGGAAGAGGATGAAAGGGAAGAGGGAGAACCAATGAGAGAGTAGCTGTTAGGCATTTGGACGGGCACATATCACTCTAACTTCCCGGCAGGAAGAAGAATTAACCAAAGTCTCAGCTCCCCACCGGGAACCAGCATAGTTCCTGAACCAAAATTTTGGACTTGCGGTCAGCTCACCAAAAACGAGTTGAAAAATGGAGCTCAGGGGCACAGCAATTCACAAACTGGCCGAGTAATAAAGGACAACTATCGTCCAAAAATCTGTTGAGGGAAGTCAACGAGGCGGACTTGAAAGCGAGGCAGAATAGCAGGAAACAGATTTCAAGAGGTACGTTGGAATCGCCTTTAAAGCACAGGAAGAGGGGCACAACTTCGACAATGATGCACTTGGCCAAAAAGGGCATATGCGTTTTCTCCTTCAGGAGAAAACGCATATGCCCTTTTTGGCCAAGCAAGCAAGCGGGCAATGCAAATCTGCACTACAAAGAAGTATCACTTCCCACCGGTCAAAAGGGACATCCACAAAATGTGTAAAAACCTGAAAGGCAAGACAGGCCCTGGAGAACAGGGAGCCTTGTTATGCTGATGGGCGGGATGTAAATTGCCAACTGCCTCTCTGGAGGAGTGCATTGTGTTCCCTAAAACAGGTAAAGAACGGAGCTACAGAGCCAAGGGCACTTCCAGTCTAGGGAATATACCTGGGGAAAACTGAAAATCAATAAGACAGAGCCACCCCAAAATTTAGGGCTGCACTGCTTACAAGGACCTCAACTTGGGTACACCTTAAATATCCCAGGAAATATAAAAATGGTTCAAAATATTGTGGTACTTACGTACGATGGAATATCCCTCAGCCATGAAATCAATGTCATAAGACCAGTAGCAACAAAATGGGTAGATTCAGGTACGATGATTCTAAGTGAAATAAGTCACACAGAAAAAGAAACTTATCATAAGATATCACTTATGAAGATCCTGTAAACATGTCTACACTTGAACTGAGTTAGGAAAGAGAAGAATGTCTGACATTTAGAAAACACTCCTTTGCCTGCTTAAGGGGGAAGGAGAGGTGGGGTGATGCATAAACCGAGAGTTTGATATAAGCACAGGTACCGTTCCAAAAACCAACTATGGAATAGACAAGACCTACACCTTCCTCAGTGAAAGGGACTCAAAACCCCATATTTCCCGCAGAGGAATATATCTGACTAGTAAGAATCTTAAAACCTATGGATTGATATGTCTCCCTAAGGGAATCAAGTGTGTCTAGACTGGCATAAACATGGCAGCGAGAATCAGCTCAAACCCACAATAAAAAGAATTTCAAAAACAAAACGAAAAAACTGGGAAATTCTTTACAATTCCTTCAGGGTCTGTGATGAAACCTGGAATGAACCTATTTACAACGACAGCTGGAGGTGGCATAAGGCTGGAAACTTGGGACTGAGAGGATTGGTGAGATTGGGTGAGCAAATGCAGACCCTTTAAAGAAATAATGCATGGCACCCATTCCATGGGTCGCAACTCTGCAGGTTGAAGGGAATATTACTACAGTTATAACATGTACCGGAAACCTAGAGAACGGACACACTGTGAATATGAAAGGTTTCTAAAACTCAACGAATAGTCCATCACCTGGTGCTCCGGTTTGACTTTCCATCTGCTTTACTATCAATCTCCCAACTTGGAGAGACAGCCCCTTCAACCTCCTCGTTCACACAGGTTTCCAATTTGGCAGAGGATGAAAGGGAAGAGGGAGAACCAAAGAGAGAGTAGCTGTTAGGCATTTGGACGGGCACATATCACTCTAACTTCCCGGCAGGAAGAAGAATTAACCAAAGTCTCAGCCCCCCACTGGGAACCAGTATTGGTCTTGAACCTAAATTTTGGACTTGCGGTCAGCTCACCAAAAACGAGTTGAAAATTGGAGCTCAGGGGCACAGCAATTCACAAACTGGCCGAGTAATAAAGGACAACTATCGTCCAAAAATCTGTTGAGGGAAGGCAACGAGGCGGACTTGAAAGCGAGGCAGAATAGCAGGAAACAGATTTCAAGAGGTAGGTTGGAATCGCCTTTAAAGCACAGGAAGAGGGGCACAACTTCGACAATGATGCACTTGGCTAAAAAGGGTGTATGCGTTTTCTCCTGAATATATTCAGGAGAAAATGCATACGCCCTTTTTGGCCAAGCAAGCAAGCGGGCAATGCAAATCTGCACTACAAAGAAGTATCACTTCCCACCGGTCAAAAGGGACATCCACAAAATGTGTAAAAACCAGAAAGGCAAGACAGGCCCTGGAGAACAGGGAGCCTTGTTATGCTGATGGGCGGGATGTAAATTGCCAACTGCCTCTCTGGAAGAGTGCATTGTGTTCCATAAAACAAGTAAAGAACAGAGCTACAGAGCCAAGGGCACTTCCAGTCTAGGGAATATACCTTGGGAAAACTGAAAATCAATAAGACAGAGCCACCCCAAAATTTAGGGCTGCACTGCTTACAAGGACCTCAACTTGGGTACACCATAAATATCCCAGGAAATATAAAAAGGGTTCAAAAAATTGTGGTACTTATGTACGATGGAATATCCCTCAGCCATGAAATCAATGTCATAAGACCAGTAGCAACAAAATGGGTAGATTCAGGTACGATGATTCTAAGTGAAATAAGTCACACAGAAAAAGAAACTTATCATAAGATATCACTTATGAAGATCCTGTAAACATGGCTACACTTGAACTGAGTTAGGAAAGAGAACAGTGTCTCACATTTAGAAAACACTCTTATGCCTGCTTAAGGGGGAAGGAGAGGTGGGGTGATGCATAAACCGAGAGTTTGATATAAGCACAGGTACCGTTCCAAAAACCAACTATGGAATAGACAAGACCTACACCTTCCTCAGTGAAAGGGACTCAAAACCCCATATTTCCCGCAGAGGAATATATCTGACTAGTAAGAATCTTAAAACCTATGGATTGATATGTCTCCCTAAGGGAATCAAGTGTGTCTAGACTGGCATAAACATGGCAGCGAGAATCAGCTCAAACCCACAATAAAAAGAATTTCAAAAACAAAACGAAAAAACTGGGAAATTCTTTACAATTCCTTCAGGGTCTGTGATGAAACCTGGAATGAACCTATTTACAACGACAGCTGGAGGTGGCATAAGGCTGGAAACTTGGGACTGAGAGGATTGGTGAGATTGGGTGAGCAAATGCAGACCCTTTAAAGCAATAATGCATGGCACCCATTCCATGGGTCGCAACTCTGCAGGTTGTAGGGAATATTACTACAGTTATAACATGTACCGGAAACCTAGAGAACGGACACACTGTGAATATGAAAGGTTTCTAAAACTCAACGAATAGTCCATCACCTGGTGCTCCGGTTTGACTTTCCATCTGCTTTACTATCAATCTCCCAACTTGGAGAGACAGCCCCTTCAACCTCCTCGTTCACACAGGTTTCCAATTTGGCAGAGGATGAAAGGGAAGAGGGAGAACCAAAGAGAGAGTAGCTGTTAGGCATTTGGACGGGCACATATCACTCTAACTTCCCGGCAGGAAGAAGAATTAACCAAAGTCTCAGCCACCCACCGGGAACCAGTATTGGTCTTGAACCTAAATTTTGGACTTGCGGTCAGCTCACCAAAAACGAGTTGAAAATTGGAGCTCAGGGGCACAGCAATTCACAAACTGGCCGAGTAATAAAGGACAACTATCGTCCAAAAATCTGTTGAGGGAAGGCAACGAGGCGGACTTGAAAGCGAGGCAGAATAGCAGGAAACAGATTTCAAGAGGTAGGTTGGAATCGCCTTTAAAGCACAGGAAGAGGGGCACAACTTCGACAATGATGCACTTGGCTAAAAAGGGTGTATGCGTTTTCTCCTGAATATATTCAGGAGAAAATGCATACGCCCTTTTTGGCCAAGCAAGCAAGCGGGCAATGCAAATCTGCACTACAAAGAAGTATCACTTCCCACCGGTCAAAAGGGACATCCACAAAATGTGTAAAAACCAGAAAGGCAAGACAGGCCCTGGAGAACAGGGAGCCTTGTTATGCTGATGGGCGGGATGTAAATTGCCAACTGCCTCTCTGGAAGAGTGCATTGTGTTCCCTAAAACAAGTAAAGAACAGAGCTACAGAGCCAAGGGCACTTCCAGTCTAGGGAATATACCTTGGGAAAACTGAAAATCAATAAGACAGAGCCACCCCAAAATTTAGGGCTGCACTGCTTACAAGGACCTCAACTTGGGTACACCATAAATATCCCAGGAAATATAAAAAGGGTTCAAAATATTGTGGTACTTATGTACGATGGAATATCCCTCAGCCATGAAATCAATGTCATAAGACCAGTAGCAGCAAAATGGGTAGATTCTGGTACGATGATTCTAAGTGAAATAAGTCACAGAGAAAAAGAAACTTATCATAAGATATCACTTATGAAGATCCTGTAAACATGGTTACACTTGAACTGAGTTAGGAAAGAGAACAGTGTCTCACATTTAGAAAACACTCTTATGCCTGCTTAAGGGGGAGGAGAGGTGGGGTGATGCATAAAACCACAGTTTGCTATAAGCACAGGTACCGTTCCAAAAACCAACTATGGAATAGACAAGACCTACACTTTCCTCAGTGAAAGGGACTCAAAACCCCATATTTCCCGCAGAGGAATATATCTGACTAGTAAGAATCTGAAAACATATGTATTGATATGTCTCTGTAAGGGAATCAAGTGTGCCTACACTGGCATAAACATAGCAGCGAGAATCAGCTCAAACCCACTATAAAAAGGAATTTCAAAAACAAAACAAAAAAACTGGGAAATTCTTTACAATTCCTTCAGGGTCTCTGATGAAACCTGGAATGACCCTCTCTACAATGACAGCTGGATGTGGCATAAGGAGAGTCACTTGGGACTGAGACGATTGGTGAGATTGGGTGAGCAAATGCAGACCCTTTAAAGCACAAATGCCTGACACCCATTCCATGGGTCCCAACTCTCCAGGTTGAAGGGAATATTACTACAGCTATAACATGTGCGGGAAACCTAGAGAACGGACACACTGTGAATACGAAAGGTTTCTAAAACTCAACGAATAGTCCCTCTCCTGGTGCTCCGGTTTGACTTTCCATCTGCTTTACTATCAACCTCCCAACTTGGAGAGACAGCCCCTTTAACCTCCTGGTTCGCACAGGTTGCCAATTTGGAAGAGGATGAAAGGGAAGAGGGAGAACCAATGAGAGAGTAGCTGTTACGCATTTGGGCGGGCACATATCACTGTAATTTCCCGGCAGGAAGAAGAATTAACCAAAGTCTCAGCCACCCACCGGGAACCAGCATATGTCCTGAACCAAAATTTTGGACTTGCGGTCAGCTCACCAAAAACGAGTTGATAAATGGAGCTCAGGGGCACAGCAATTCACAAACTGGCTGAGTAATAAAGGACAACTATCCTCCAAAAATCTGTTGAGGGAAGGCAACGAGGCGGCCTTGAAAGCGAGGCAGAATAGCAGGAAACAGATTTCAAGAGGTAGGTTGGAATCGCCTTTAAAGCACAGGAAGAGGGGCACAACTTCGACAATGATGCACTTGGCCAAAAAGGGCGTATGCGTTTTCTCCTGAATATATTCAGGAGAAAATGCATACGCCCTTTTAGGCCAAGCAATAAAGCGGGCAATGCAAATCTGCACTACAAAGAAGTATCACTTCCCACCGGACAAATGGGACATCCACAAAATGTGTAAAAACCAGAAAGGCAAGACAGGTCCTGGAAAACAGGGAGCCTTGTTATGCTGATGGGCGGGATGTAAATTGCCAACTGCCTCTCTGGAGGAGTACATTGTGTTCCATAAAACAAGTAAAGAACAGAGCTACAGAGCCAAGGGCAATTCCAGTCTAGGGAATATAACTTGGGAAAACTGAAAATCAATAAGACAGAGCCACCCCAAAATTTAGGGCTGCACTGCTTACAAGGACCTCAACTTGGGTACACCTTAAATATCCCAGGAATTATAAAAATGGTTCAAAAAATTGTGGTACTTACGTACGATGGAATATCCCTCAGCCATGAAATCAATGTCATAAGACCAGTAGCAGCAAAATGGGTGGATTCAGGTACGATGATCCTAAGTGAAATAAGTCACACAGAAAAAGAAACTTATCATAAGATATCACTTATGAAGATCCTGTAAACATGGCTACACTTGAACTGAGTTAGGAAAGAGAACAGTGTCTCACATTTACAAAACACTCTTATGCCTGCTTAAGGGGGAAGGAGAGGTGGGATGAGGCCTAAAACCAGAGTGTGATATAAGTACAGGTACCGTTCCAAAAACCAACTTTGGAATAGACAAGACCTACACCTTCCTCAGTGAAAGGGACTCAAAACACCATATTTCCCGCAGAGGAATATATCTGACGAGTAAGAATCTTAAAACCTATGTATTGATATGTCTCCGTAAGGGAATCAAGTGTGTCTAGACTGGCATAAACATGGCAGCGAGAATCAACTCAAACCCACTATAAAAAGGAATTTAAAAACAAAACAAAAAACTGGGAAATTCTTTACAATTCCTTCAGGGTCTCTGATGAAATTTGGAATGACCCTATCTACAATGACAGCTGGATGTGGCATAAGGCTGGACACTTGGGACTGAGAGGATTTGTGAGCTTGGGTGAGCAAATGCAGACCCGTTAATGCAATAATGCATGGCACCCATTCCATGGGTCCCAACTCTCCAAGTTGAAGGGAATATTACTACAGTTATAACATGTACTGGAAACTTAGAGAACGGACACACTGTGAATACGAAAGGTTTCTAAAACTCAACGAATAGTCCCTCTCCTGGTGCTCCGGTTTGACTTTCCATCTGCTTTACTATCAATCTCCCAAATTGGAGAGACAGCCCCTTTAACTAACTGGTTCGCACAGGTTGCCAATTTGGCAGAGGATGAAAGGGAAGAGGGAGAACCAATGAGAGAGTAGCTGTTAGGCATTTGGACGGGCACATATCACTCTAACTTCCCGGCAGGAAGAAGAATTAACCAAAGTCTCAGCTCCCCACCGGGAACCAGCATAGTTCCTGAACCAAAATTTTGGACTTGCGGTCAGCTCACCAAAAACGAGTTGAAAAATGGAGCTCAGGGGCACAGCAATTCACAAACTGGCCCAGTAATAAAGGACAACTATCGTCCAAAAATCTGTTGAGGGAAGGCAACGAGGCGGACTTGAAAGCGAGGCAGAATAGCAGGAAACAGATTTCAAGAGGTACGTTGGAATCGCCTTTAAAGCACAGGAAGAGGGGCACAACTTCGACAATGATGCACTTGGCCAAAAAGGGCATATGCGTTTTCTCCTTCAGGAGAAAACGCATACGACCTTTTTGGCCAAGCAAGCAAGTGGGCAATGCAAATCTGCACTACAAAGAAGTATCATTTCCCACCGCTCAAAAGGGACATCCACAAAATGTGTAAAAACCAGAAAGGCAAGACAGGCCCTGGAGAACAGGGAGCCTTGTTATGCTGATGGGCGGGATGTAAATTGCCAACTGCCTCTCTGGAGGAGTGCATTGTGTTCCCTAAAACAAGTAAACAACAGAGCTACAGAGCCAAGGGCACTTCCAGTCTAGGGAATATACCTTGGGAAAACTGAAAATCAATAAGACAGAGCCACCCCAAAATTTAGGGCTGCATTTCTTACAAGGACCTCAACTTGGGTACACCTTAAATATCCCAGGAAATATAAAAATGGTTCAAAAAATTGTGGTACTTACGTACGATGGAATATCCCTCAGCCATGAAATCAATGTCATAAGACCAGTAGCAGCAAAATGGGTGGATTCAGGTACGAAGATTCTAAGTGAAATAAGTCACAGAGAAAAAGAAACTTATCATAAGATATCACTTATGAAGATCCTGTAAACATGGCTACACTTGAACTGAGTTAGGAAAGAGAAGAATGTCTCACATTTAGAAAACACTCTTATGCCTGCTTAAGGGGGAAGGAGAGGTGGGGTGATGCATAAAACCAGAGTTTGATATAAGCACAGGTACCGTTCGAAAAACCAACAATGGAATAGACAAGACCTACACCTTACTCAGTGAAAGGGACTCAAAACCCCATAGTTCCCGCAGAGGAATATATCTGACTAGTAAGAATCTTAAAACCTATGTATTGATATGTCTCCGTAAGGGAATCAAGTGTGTCTAGACTGGCATAAACATGGCAGCGAGAATCAGCTCAAACCCACTATAAAAAGGAATTTCAAAAACAAAACAAAAAAACTGGGAAATTCTTTACAATTCCTTCAGGGTCTCTGATGAAACCTGGAATGACCCTATCTACAACGACAGCTGGATGTGGCATAAGGCTGGACACTTGGGACTGAGAGGATTGGTGAGATTGGGTGAGCAAATGCAGACCCTTTAAAGCACTAATGCATTGCACCCATTCCATGGGACCCAACTCTCCAGGTTGAAGGGAATATTACTACAGTTATAACATGTACGAGAAACCTAGAGAACGGACACACTGTGAATATGAAAGGTTTCTAAAACTCAACGAATAGTCCCTCTCCTGGTGCTCCGGTTTGACTTTCCATCTGCTTTACTATCAATCTCTCAACTTGGAGAGACAGCCCCTTCAACATCCTTGTTCACACAGGTTTCCAATTTGGAAGAGGATGAAAGGGAAAATGGAGAACCAATGAGAGAGTAGCTGTTAGGCATTTGGACGGGCACATATCACTCTAACTTCTCGGCAGGAAGAAGAATTAACCAAAGTCTCAGCCCCCCTTCGGGAACCAGTATAGGTTCTGAACCAAAATTTTGGACTTGCGGTCAGCTCACCAAAAACGAGTTGATAAATGGAGCTCAGGGGCACTGCAATTCACAAACTGGCTGAGTAATAAAGGACAACTATCCTCCAAAAATCTGTTGAGGGAAGGCAACGAGGCGGCCTTGAAAGCGAGGCAGAATAGCAGGAAACAGATTTCAAGAGGTACGTTGGAATCGCCTTTAAAGCACAGGAAGAGGGGCACAACTTCGACAATGATGCACTTGGCCAAAAAGGGCGTATGCGTTTTCTCCTGAATATATTCAGGAGAAAATGCATACGCCCTTTTAGGCCAAGCAATAAAGCGGGCAATGCAAATCTGCACTACAAAGAAGTATCACTTCCCACCGGACAAAAGGGACATCCACAAAATGTGTAAAAACCAGAAAGGCAAGACAGGTCCTGGAAAACAGGAAGCCTTGTTATGCTGATGGGCGGGATGTAAATTGCCAACTGCCTCTCTGGAGGAGTACATTGTGTTCCATAAAACAAGTAAAGAACAGAGCTACAGAGCCAAGGGCAATTCCAGTCTAGGGAATATAACTTGGGAAAACTGAAAATCAATAAGACAGAGCCACCCCAAAATTTAGGGCTGCACTGCTTACAAGGACCTCAACTTGGGTACACCTTAAATATCCCAGGAATTATAAAAATGGTTCAAAAAATTGTGGTACTTACGTACGATGGAATATCCCTCAGCCATGAAATCAATGTCATAAGACCAGTAGCAGCAAAATGGGTGGATTCAGGTACGATGATCCTAAGTGAAATAAGTCACACAGAAAAAGAAACTTATCATAAGATATCACTTATGAAGATCCTGTAAACATGGCTACACTTGAACTGAGTTAGGAAAGAGAACAGTGTCTCACATTTACAAAACACTCTTATGCCTGCTTAAGGGGGAAGGAGAGGTGGGATGAGGCATAAAACCAGAGTGTGATATAAGTACAGGTACCGTTCCAAAAACCAACTATGGAATAGACAAGACCTACACCTTCCTCAGTGAAAGGGACTCAAAACACCATATTTCCCGCAGAGGAATATATCTGACGAGTAAGAATCTTAAAACCTATGTATTGATATGTCTCCGTAAGGGAATCAAGTGTGTCTAGACTGGCATAAACATGGCAGCGAGAATCAACTCAAACCCACTATAAAAAGGAATTTAAAAACAAAACAAAAAACTGGGAAATTCTTTACAATTCCTTCAGGGTCTCTGATGAAATTTGGAATGACCCTACCTACAACGACAGCTGGATGTGGCATAAGGCTGGACACTTGGGACTGAGAGGATTTGTGAGCTTGGGTGAGCAAATGCAGACCCGTTAATGCAATAATGCATGGCACCCATTCCATGGGTCCCAACTCTCCAAGTTGAACGGAATATTACTACAGTTATAACATGTACTGGAAACTTAGAGAACGGACACACTGTGAATACGAAAGGTTTCTAAAACTCAACGAATAGTCCCTCTCCTGGTGCTCCGGTTTGACTTTCCATCTGCTTTACTATCAATCTCCCAAATTGGAGAGACAGCCCCTTTAACTAACTGGTTCGCACAGGTTGCCAATTTGGAAGAGGATGAAAGGGAAGAGGGAGAACCAATGAGAGAGTAGCTGTTAGGCATTTGGACGGGCACATATCACTCTAACTTCCCGGCAGGAAGAAGAATTAACCAAAGTCTCAGCTCCCCACCGGGAACCAGCATAGTTCCTGAACCAAAATTTTGGACTTGCGGTCAGCTCACCAAAAACGAGTTGAAAAATGGAGCTCAGGGGCACAGCAATTCACAAACTGGCCCAGTAATAAAGGACAACTATCGTCCAAAAATCTGTTGAGGGAAGTCAACGAGGCGGACTTGAAAGCGAGGCAGAATAGCAGGAAACAGATTTCAAGAGGTACGTTGGAATCGCCTTTAAAGCACAGGAAGAGGGGCACAACTTCGACAATGATGGACTTGGCCAAAAAGGGCATATGCGTTTTCTCCTTCAGGAGAAAATGCATACGCCCTTTTTGGCCAAGCAAGCAAGCGGGCAATGCAAATCTGCACTACAAAGAAGTATCACTTCCCACCGGTCAAAAGGGACATCCACAAAATGTGTAAAAACCAGAAAGGCAAGACAGGCCCTGGAGAACAGGGAGCCTTGTTATGCTGATGGGCGGGATGTAAATTGCCAACTGCCTCTCTGGAGGAGTGCATTGTGTTCCCTAAAACAGGTAAAGAACGGAGCTACAGAGCCAAGGGCACTTCCAGTCTAGGGAATATACCTTGGGAAAACTGAAAATCAATAAGACAGAGCCACCCCAAAATTTAGGGCTGCACTGCTTACAAGGACCTCAACTTGGGTACACCTTAAATATCCCAGGAAATATAAAAATGGTTCAAAATATTGTGGTACTTACGTACGATGGAATATCCCTCAGACATGAAATCAATGTCATAAGACCAGTAGCAACAAAATGGGTAGATTCAGGTACGATGATTCTAAGTGAAATAAGTCACACAGAAAAAGAAACTTATCATAAGATATCACTTATGAAGATCCTGTAAACATGGCTACACTTGAACTGAGTTAGGAAAGAGAACAGTGTCTCACATTTAGAAAACACTCTTATGTCTGCTTAAGGGGGAAGGAGAGGTGGGGTGATGCATAAACCGAGAGTTTGATATAAGCACAGGTACCGTTCCAAAAACCAACTATGGAATAGACAAGACCTACACCTTCCTCAGTGAAAGGGACTCAAAACCCCATATTTCCCGCAGAGGAATATATCTGACTAGTAAGAATCTTAAAACCTATGGATTGATATGTCTCCCTAAGGGAATCAAGTGTGTCTAGACTGGCATAAACATGGCAGCGAGAATCAGCTCAAACCCACAATAAAAAGAATTTCAAAAACAAAACGAAAAAACTGGGAAATTCTTTACAATTCCTTCAGGGTCTGTGATGAAACCTGGAATGAACCTATTTACAACGACAGCTGGAGGTGGCATAAGGCTGGAAACTTGGGACTGAGAGGATTGGTGAGATTGGGTGAGCAAATGCAGACCCTTTAAAGCAATAATGCATGGCACCCATTCCATGGGTCGCAACTCTGCAGGTTGAAGGGAATATTACTACAGTTATAACATGTACCGGAAACCTAGAGAACGGACACACTGTGAATATGAAAGGTTTCTAAAACTCAACGAATAGTCCATCACCTGGTGCTCCGGTTTGACTTTCCATCTGCTTTACTATCAATCTCCCAACTTGGAGAGACAGCCCCTTCAACCTCCTCGTTCACACAGGTTTCCAATTTGGCAGAGGATGAAAGGGAAGAGGGAGAACCAAAGAGAGAGTAGCTGTTAGGCATTTGGACGGGCACATATCACTCTAACTTCCCGGCAGGAAGAAGAATTAACCAAAGTCTCAGCCCCCCACCGGGAACCAGTATTGGTCTTGAACCTAAATTTTGGACTTGCGGTCAGCTCACCAAAAACGAGTTGAAAATTGGAGCTCAGGGGCACAGCAATTCACAAACTGGCCGAGTAATAAAGGACAACTATCGTCCAAAAATCTGTTGAGGGAAGGCAACGAGGCGGACTTGAAAGCGAGGCAGAATAGCAGGAAACAGATTTCAAGAGGTAGGTTGGAATCGCCTTTAAAGCACAGGAAGAGGGGCACAACTTCGACAATGATGCACTTGGCTAAAAAGGGTGTATGCGTTTTCTCCTGAATATATTCAGGAGAAAATGCATACGCCCTTTTTGGCCAAGCAAGCAAGCGGGCAATGCAAATCTGCACTACAAAGAAGTATCACTTCCCACCGGTCTAAAGGGACATCCACAAAATGTGTAAAAACCAGAAAGGCAAGACAGGCCCTGGAGAACAGGGAGCCTTGTTATGCTGATGGGCGGGATGTAAATTGCCAACTGCCTCTCTGGAAGAGTGCATTGAGTTCCCTAAAACAAGTAAAGAACAGAGCTACAGAGCCAAGGGCACTTCCAGTCTAGGGAATATACCTTGGGAAAACTGAAAATCAATAAGACAGAGCCACCCCAAAATTTAGGGCTGCACTGCTTACAAGGACCTCAACTTGGGTACACCATAAATATCCCAGGAAATATAAAAAGGGTTCAAAAAATTGTGGTACTTATGTACGATGGAATATCCCTCAGCCATGAAATCAATGTCATAAGACCAGTAGCAGCAAAATGGGTAGATTCTGGTACGATGATTCTAAGTGAAATAAGTCACAGAGAAAAAGAAACTTATCATAAGATATCACTTATGAAGATCCTGTAAACATGGTTACACTTGAACTGAGTTAGGAAAGAGAACAGTGTCTCACATTTAGAAAACACTCTTATGCCTGCTTAAGGGGGAAGGAGAGGTGGGGTGATGCATAAAACCAGAGTTTGATATAAGCACAGGTACCATTCCAATAACCAACTATGGAATAGACAAGACCTACACCTTCCTCAGTGAAAGGGACTCAAAACTCCATATTTCCCGCAGAGGAATATATCTGACTAGTAAGAATCTTAAAACCTATGGATTGATATGTCTCCGTAAGGGAATCAAGTGTGTCTAGACTGGCATAAACATGGCAGCGAGAATCAGCTCAAACCCACTATAAAAAGGAATTTCAAAAACAAAACAAAAAAACTGGGAAATTCTTTACAATTCCTTCAGGGTCTCTGATGAAACCTGGAATGACCCTATCTACAACAACAGCTGGATGTGGCATAAGGATGGACACTTAGGACTGAGACGGTTGGTGAGATTTGGTGAGCAAATGCACACCCTTTCAAGCAATAATGCATGGCACCCATTCCATGGGTCCCA
The DNA here is from genome assembly GCF_949752795.1 of Hyperoodon ampullatus. NCBI lineage: Eukaryota > Metazoa > Chordata > Mammalia > Artiodactyla > Ziphiidae > Hyperoodon > Hyperoodon ampullatus. The sequence continues at coordinate 20,229 of NW_027640456.1, read as the reverse complement.
ACTCTCCAGGTTGAAGGGAATATTACTACAGTTATAACATGTGCGGGAAACCTAGAGAACGGACAGACTGTGAATACGAAAGGTTTCTAAAACTCAACGAATAGTCCCTCTCCTGGTGCTCCGGTTTGACTTTCCATCTGCTTTACTATCAACCTCCCAACTTGGAGAGACAGCCCCTTTAACCTCCTGGTTCGCACAGGTTGCCAATTTGGCCGAGGATGAAAGGGAAGAGGGAGAGCCAATGAGAGAGTAGCTGTTAGGCATTTGGACGGGCACATATCACTGTAATTTCCCGGCATGAAGAAGAATTAACCAAAGTCTCAGCCCCCCCCGGGAACCAGTATAGGTCCGGAACCAAAATTTTGGACTTGCGGTCAGCTCACCAAAAACGAGTTGAAAAATGGAGCTCAGGGGCACAGCAATTCACAAACTGGCCGAGTAATAAAGGACAACTATCGTCCAAAAATCTGTTGAGGGAAGGCAACGAGGCGGACTTGAAAGCAAGGCAGAATAGCAGGAAACAGATTTCAAGAGGTACGTTGGAATCGCCTTTAAAGCACAGGAAGAGGGGCACAACTTCGAAAATGATGCACTTGGCCAAAAAGGGCGTATGTGTTTTCTCCTGAATATATTCAGGAGAAAATGCATACGCCCATTTTGGCCAAGCAAGCAAGCGGGCAATGCAAATCTGCACTACAAAGTAGTATCACTTCCCACCGGTCAAAAGGGATATCCACAAAATGTGTAAAAACCAGAAAGGCAAGACAGGCCCTGGAGAACAGGGAGCCTTGTTATGCTGATGGGCGGGATGTAAATTGCCAACTGCCTCTCTGGAAGAGTGCATTGTGTTCCCTAAAACAAGTAAAGAACAGAGCTACAGAGCCAAGGGCACTTCCAGTCTAGGGAATATACCTTGGGAAAACTGAAAATCAATAAGACAGAGCCACCCCAAAATTTAGGGCTGCACTGCTTACAAGGACCTCAACTTGGGTACACCTTAAATATCCCAGGAAATATAAAAATGGTTCAAAAAATTGTGGTACTTACGTTCGATGTAATATCCCTCAGCCATGAAATCAATGTCATAAGACCAGTAGCAGCAAAATGGGTGGATTCAGGTACGATGATTCTAAGTGAAATAAGTCACAGAGAAAAAGAAACTTATCATAAGATATCACTTATGAAGATCCTGTAAACATGGCTACACTTGAACTGAGTTAGGAAAGAGAACAGTGTCTCACATTTAGAAAACACTCTTATGCCTGCTTAAGGGGGAAGGAGAGGTGGGGTGATGCATAAACCCAGAGTTTGATATAAGCACAGGTACCGTTCCAAAAACCAACTATGGAATAGACAAGACCTACACCTTCCTCAGTGAAAGGGACTCAAAACCCCATATTTCCCACAGAGGAATATATCTGACTAGTAAGAATCTTAAAACCTATGTATTGATATGTCTCCATAAGGGAATCAAGTGTGTCTAGACTGGCATAAACATGGCACCGAGAATCAGCTCAAACCCACTATAAAAAGGAATTTCAAAAACAAAACAAAAAACTGGGAAATTCTTTACAATTCCTTCAGGGTCTCTGATGAACCCTGGAATGACCCAATCTACAACGAGAGCTGGAGGTGGCATAAGGATGGACACTTAGGACTGAGAGGATTGGTGAGATTTGGTGAGCAAATGCAGACCCTTTAAAGCAATAATGCATGGCACCCATTCCATGGTTCCCAACTCTCCAGGTTGAAGGGAATATTACAACAGTTATAACATGTACGGGAAACCTAGAGAATGGACACACTGTGAATACGAAAGGTTTCTGAAACTCAACGAATAGTCCCTCTCCTGGTGCTCCTGTTTGACTTTCCATCTGCTTTACTATCAATCTCCCAACATGGAGAGACAGCCCCTTTAACCTCCTGGTTCACACAGGTTTCCAATTTGGCAGAGGATGAAAGGGAAGAGGGAGAACCAAAGAGAGAGTAGCTGTTAGGCATTTGGACGGGCACATATCACTCTAACTTCCCGGCAGGAAGAAGAATTAACCAAAGTCTCAGCCACCCTCCGGGAACCAGTATTGGTCTTGAACCTAAATTTTGGACTTGCGGTCAGCTCACCAAAAACGAGTTGAAAATTGGAGCTCAGGGGCACAGCAATTCACAAACTGGCCGAGTAATAAAGGACAACTATCGTCCAAAAATCTGTTGAGGGAAGGCAACGAGGCGGACTTGAATGCGAGGCAGAATAGCAGGAAACAGATTTCAAGAGGTAGGTTGGAATCGCCTTTAAAGCACAGGAAGAGGGGCACAACTTCGACAATGATGCACTTGGCTAAAAAGGGTGTATGTGTTTTCTCCTGAATATATTCAGGAGAAAATGCATACGCCCTTTTTGGCCAAGCAAGCAAGCGGGCAATGCAAATCTGCACTACAAAGAAGTATCACTTCCCACCGGTCAAAAGGGACATCCACAAAATGTGTAAAAACCAGAAAGGCAAGACAGGCCCTGGAGAACAGGGAGCCTTGTTATGCTGATGGGCGGGATGTAAATTGCCAACTGCCTCTCTGGAAGAGTGCATTGTGTTCCCTAAAACAAGTAAAGAACAGAGCTACAGAGCCAAGGGCACTTCCAGTCTAGGGAATATACCTTGGGAAAACTGAAAATCAATAAGACAGAGCCACCCCAAAATTTAGGGCTGCACAGCTTACAAGGACCTCAACTTGGGTACACATTAAATATCCCAGGAAATATAAAAATGGTTCAAAAAATTGTGGTTCTTACGTACGATGGAATATCCCTCAGCCTTGAAATCAATGTCATAAGACCAGTAGCAGCAAAATGGGTGGATTCAGGTACGATGATTCTAAGTGAAATAAGTCACACAGAAAAAGAAACTTATCATAAGATATCACTTATGAAGATCCTGTAAACATGGCTACACTTGAACTGAGTTAGGAAAGAGAAGAATGTCTCACATTTAGAAAACACTCTTATGCCTGCTTAAGGGGGAAGGAGAGGTGGGGTGATGCATAAAACCAGAGTTTGATATAAGCACAGGTACCGTTCGAAAACCAACAATGGAATAGACAAGACCTACACCTTCCTCAGTGAAAGGGACTCAAAACCCCATATTTCCCGCAGAGGAATATATCTGACTAGTAAGAATCTTAAAACCTATGTATTGATATGTCTCCATAAGGGAATCAACTGTGTCTAGATTGGCATAAACATGGCAGCGAGAATCAGCTCAAACCCACTATAAAAAGGAATTTCAAAAACAAAACAAAAAAACTGGGAAATTCTTTACAATTCCTTCAGGGTCTCTGATGAAACCTGGAATGACCCTATCTACAACGACAGCTGGATGTGGCATAAGGATGGACACTTAGGACTGAGACGGTTGGTGAGATTGGGTGAGCAAATGCAGACCCTTTCAAGTACTAATGCATGGCACCCATTCCATGGGTCCCAACTCCCCAGGTTGAAGGGAATATTACTACAGTTATAACATGTACGAGAAACCTAGAGAACGGACACACTGTGAATATGAAAGGTTTCTAAAACTCAACGAATAGTCCCTCTCCTGGTGCTCCGGTTTGACTTTCCATCTGCTTTACTATCAATCTCCCAACTTGGAGAGACAGCCCCTTTAACCTCCTGGTTCGCACAGGTTGCCAATTTGGCCGAGGATGAAAGGGAAGAGGGAGAACCAATGAGAGAGTAGCTGTTAGGCATTTGGACGGGCACATATCACTGTAATTTCCCGGCATGAAGAAGAATTAACCAAAGTCTCAGCCCCCCATCGGGAACCAGTATAGGTTCTGAACCAAAATTTTGGACTTGCGGTCAGCTCACCAAAAACGAGTTGAAAAATGGAGCTCAGGGGCACAGCAATTCACAAACTGGCCGAGTAATAAAGGACAACTATCGTCCAAAAATCTGTTGAGGGAAGGCAACGAGGCGGACTTGAAAGCGAGGCAGAATAGCAGGAAACAGATTTCAAGAGGTACGTTGGAATCGCCGTTAAAGCACAGGAAGAGGGGCACAACTTCGACAATGATGCACTTGGCCAAAAAGGGCGTATGCGTTTTCTCCTGAATATATTCAGGAGAAAACGCATACGCCCTTTTTGGCCAAGCAAGCAAGCGGGCAATGCAAATCTGCACTACAAAGAAGTATCACTTCCCACCGGTCAAAAGGGACATCCACAAAATGTGTAAAAACCAGAAAGGCAAGACAGGCCCTGGAGAACAGGGAGCCTTGTTATGCTGATGGGCGGGATGTAAATTGCCAACTGCCTCTCTGGAGGAGTGCATTGTGTTCCCTAAAACAGGTAAAGAACGGAGCTACAGAGCCAAGGGCACTTCCAGTCTAGGGAATATTCCTTGGGAAAACTGAAAATCAATAAGACAGAGCCACCCCAAAATTTAGGGCTGCACTGCTTACAAGGACCTCAACTTGGGTACACGTTAAATATCCCAGGAAATATAAAAATGGTTCAAAATATTGTGGTACTTACGTACGATGGAATATCCCTCAGCCATGAAATCAATGTCATAAGACCAGTAGCAACAAAATGGGTAGATTCAGGTACGATGATTCTAAGTGAAATAAGTCACACAGAAAAAGAAACTTATCATAAGATATCACTTATGAAGATCCTGTAAACATGGCTACACTTGAACTGAGTTAGGAAAGAGAACAGTGTCTCACATTTAGAAAACACTCTTATGCCTGCTTAAGGGGGAAGGAGAGGTGGGGTGATGCATAAACCGAGAGTTTGATATAAGCACAGGTACCGTTCCAAAAACCAACTATGGAATAGACAAGACCTACACCTTCCTCAGTGAAAGGGACTCAAAACCCCATATTTCCCGCAGAGGAATATATCTGACTAGTAAGAATCTTAAAACCTATGGATTGATATGTCTCCCTAAGGGAATCAAGTGTGTCTAGACTGGCATAAACATGGCAGCGAGAGTCAGCTCAAACCCACAATAAAAAGAATTTCAAAAACAAAACGAAAAAACTGGGAAATTCTTTACAATTCCTTCAGGGTCTGTGATGAAACCTGGAATGAACCTATTTACAACGACAGCTGGAGGTGGCATAAGGCTGGAAACTTGGGACTGAGAGGATTGGTGAGATTGGGTGAGCAAATGCAGACCCTTTAAAGCAATAATGCATGGCACCCATTCCATGGGTCGCAACTCTGCAGGTTGAAGGGAATATTACTACAGTTATAACATGTACCGGAAACCTAGAGAACGGACACACTGTGAATATGAAAGGTTTCTAAAACTCAACGAATAGTCCATCACCTGGTGCTCCGGTTTGACTTTCCATCTGCTTTACTATCAATCTCCCAACTTGGAGAGACAGCCCCTTCAACCTCCTCGTTCACACAGGTTTCCAATTTGGCAGAGGATGAAAGGGAAGAGGGAGAACCAAAGAGAGAGTAGCTGTTAGGCATTTGGACGGGCACATATCACTCTAACTTCCCGGCAGGAAGAAGAATTAACCAAAGTCTCAGCCCCCCACCGGGAACCAGTATTGGTCTTGAAACTAAATTTTGGACTTGCGGTCAGCTCACCAAAAACGAGTTGAAAATTGGAGCTCAGGGGCACAGCAATTCACAAACTGGCCGAGTAATAAAGGACAACTATCGTCCAAGAATCTGTTGAGGGAAGGCAACGAGGCGGACTTGAAAGCGAGGCAGAATAGCAGGAAACAGATTTCAAGAGGTAGGTTGGAATCGCCTTTAAAGCACAGGAAGAGGGGCACAACTTCGACAATGATGCACTTGGCTAAAAAGGGTGTATGCGTTTTCTCCTGAATATATTCAGGAGAAAATGCATACGCCCTTTTTGGCCAAGCAAGCAAGCGGGCAATGCAAATCTGCACTACAAAGAAGTATCACTTCCCACCGGTCTAAAGGGACATCCACAAAATGTGTAAAAACCAGAAAGGCAAGACAGGCCCTGGAGAACAGGGAGCCTTGTTATGCTGATGGGCGGGATGTAAATTGCCAACTGCCTCTCAGGAAGAGTGCATTGAGTTCCCTAAAACAAGTAAAGAACAGAGCTACAGAGCCAAGGGCACTTCCAGTCTAGGGAATATACCTTGGGAAAACTGAAAATCAATAAGACAGAGCCACCCCAAAATTTAGGGCTGCACTGCTTACAAGGACCTCAACTTGGGTACACCTTAAATATCGCAGGAAATATAAAAAGGGTTCAAAAAATTGTGGTACTTATGTACGATGGAATATCCCTCAGCCATGAAATCAATGTCATAAGACCAGTAGCAGCAAAATGGGTAGATTCTGGTACGATGATTCTAAGTGAAATAAGTCACAGAGAAAAAGAAACTTATCATAAGATATCACTTATGAAGATCCTGTAAACATGGTTACACTTGAACTGAGTTAGGAAAGAGAACAGTGTCTCACATTTAGAAAACACTCTTATGCCTGCTTAAGGGGGAAGGAGAGGTGGGGTGATGCATAAAACCAGAGTTTGATATAAGCACAGGTACCGTTCCAAAAACCAACTATGGAATAGACAAGACCTACACCTTCCTCAGTGAAAGGGACTCAAAACCCCATATTTCCCGCAGAGGAATATATCTGACTAGTAAGAATCTTAAAACCTATGGATTGATATGTCTCCGTAAGGGAATCAAGTGTGTCTAGACTGGCATAAACATGGCAGCGAGAATCAGCTCAAACCCACTATAAAAAGGAATTTCAAAAACAAAACAAAAAAACTGGGAAATTCTTTACAATTCCTTCAGGGTCTCTGATGAAACCTGGAATGACCCTATCTACAACGACAGCTGGATGTGGCATAAGGCTGGACACTTGGGACTGAGAGGTTTGCTGAGATTTGGTGAGCAAATGCAGACCCTTTAAAGCAATAATGCATGGCACCCATTCCATGGGTCCCAACTCTCCAGGTTGAAGGGAATATTACTACAGTTATAACATGTACGGGAAACCTACAGAACGGACACACTGTGAATACGAAAGGTTTCTAAAACTTAACGAATAGTCCCTCTCCTGGTGCTCCGGTTTGACTTTCCATCTGCTTTACTATCAATCTCCCAACTTGGAGATACAGCCCCTTTAACCTCCTGGTTCGCACAGGTATCCAATTTGGCAGAGGATGAAAGGGAAGAGGGAGAACCAATGAGAGAGTAAGTGTTAGGCATTTGGACGGGCACATATCACTCTAACTTCCCGGCAGGAAGAAGAATTAACCAAATTCTCAGCCACTCACCGGGAACCAGTATAGGTCCTGAACCAAAATTTTGGCCTTGCGTTCAGCTCACCAAAAACGAGTTGAAAAATGGAGCTCAGGGGCACAGCAATTCACAAACTGGCCGAGTAATAAAGGACAACTATCGTCCAAAAATCTGTTGAGGGAAGGCAACGAGGCGGACTTGAAAGCGAGGCAGAATAGCAGGAAACAGATTTCAAGAGGTACGTTGGAATCGCCTTTAAAGCACAGGAAGAGGGGCACAACTTTGACAATGATGCACTTGGCCAAAAAGGGCGTATGCGTTTTCTCCTGAATATATTCAGGAGAAAACGCATACGCCCTTTTTGGCCAAGCAAGCAAGCGGGCAATGCAAATCTGCACTACAAAGAAGTATCACTTCCCACCGGTCAAAAGGGACATCCACAAAATGTGTAAAAACCAGAAAGGCAAGACAGGCCCTGGAGAACAGGGAGCCTTGTTATGCTGATGGGCGGGATGTAAATTGCCAACTGCCTCTCTGGAGGAGTGCATTGTGTTCCCTAAAACAAGTAAAGAACAGAGCTACAGAGCCAAGGGCACTTCCAGTCTACGGAATATACCTTGGGAAAACTGAAAATCAATAAGACAGAGCCACCCCAAAATTTAGGGCTGCACTGCTTACAAGGACCTCAACTTGGGTACACCTTAAATATCCCAGGAAATATAAAAATGGTTCAAAAAATTGTGGTACTTACGTTCGATGGAATATCCCTCAGCCATGAAATCAATGTCATAAGACCAGTAGCAGCAAAATGGGTGGATTCAGGTACGATGATTCTAAGTGAAATAAGTCACAGAGAAAAAGAAACTTATCATAAGATATCACTTATGAAGATCCTGTAAACATGGCTACACTTGAACTGAGTTAGGAAAGAGAACAGTGTCTCACATTTAGAAAACACTCTTATGCCGCTTAAGGGGGAAGGAGAGGTGGGGTGATGCATAAACCCAGAGTTTGATATAAGCACAGGTACCGTTCCAAAAACCAACTATGGAATAGACAAGACCTACACCTTCCTCAGTGAAAGGGACTCAAAACCCCATATTTCCCACAGAGGAATATATCTGACTAGTAAGAATCTTAAAACATATGTATTGATATGTCTCCATAAGGGAATCAAGTGTGGCTAGACTGGCATAAACATGGCAGCGAGAATCAGCTCAAACCCACTATAAAAAGGAATTTCAAAAACAAAACAAAAAAACTGGGAAATTCTTTACAATTCCTTCAGGGTCTCTGATGAACCCTGGAATGACCCAATCTACAACGACAGCTGGAGGTGGCATAAGGATGGACACTTAGGACTGAGAGGATTGGTGAGATTTGTTGAGCAAATGCAGACCCTTTAAAGCAATAATGCATGGCACCCATTCCATGGTTCCCAACTCTCCAGGTTGAAGGGAATATTACAACAGTTATAACATGTACGGGAAACCTAGAGAACGGACAAACTGTGAATACGAAAGGTTTCTAAAACTCAACGAATAGTCCCTCTCCTGGTGCTCCGGTTTGACTTTCCATCTGCTTTACTATCAATCTCCCAACATGGAGAGACAGCCCCTTTAACCTCCTGGTTCACACAGGTTTCCAATTTGGCAGAGGATGAAAGGGAAGAGGGAGAACCAATGAGAGAGTAGCTGTTAGGCATTTGGACGGGCACATATCACTCTAACTTCCCGGCAGGAAGAAGAATTAACCAAAGTCTCAGCCACCCTCCGGGAACCAGTATAGGTCCTGAACCAAAATTTAGGACTTGCGGTCAGCTCACCAAAAACGAGTTGAAGAATGAAGCTCAGGGGCACAGCAATTCACAAACTGGCCGCGTAATAAAGGACAACTATCGTCCAAAAATCTGTTGAGGGAAGGCAACGAGGCGGACTTGAAAGCGAGGCAGAATAGCAGGAAACAGATTTCAAGAGGTACGTTGGAATCGCCTTTAAAGCACAGGAAGAGGGGCACAACTTCGACACTGATGCACTTGGCCAAAAAGGGCGTATGCGTTTTCTCCTGAATATATTCAGGAGAAAACGCATACGCCCTTTTGGGCCAAGCAAGCAAGCGGGCAATGCAAATCTGCACTACAAAGAAGTATCACTTCCCACCGGTCAAAAGGGACATCCACAAAATGTGTAAAAACCAGAAAGGCAAGACAGGCCCTGGAGAACAGGGAGCCTTGTTATGCTGATGGGCAGGATGTAAATTGCCAACTGCCTCTCTGGAGGAGTGCATTGTGTTCCCTAAGACAAGTAAACAACAGAGCTACAGAGCCAAGGTCACTTCCAGTCTAGGGAATATTCCTTGGGAAAACTGAAAATCAATAAGACAGAGCCACCCCAAAATTTAGGGCTGCACAGCTTACAAGGACCTCAACTTGGGTACACATTAAATATCCCAGGAAATATAAAAATGGTTCAAAAAATTGTGGTTCTTACGTACGATGGAATATCCCTCAGCCATGAAATCAATGTCATAAGACCAGTAGCAGCAAAATGGGTGGATTCAGGTACGATGATTCTAAGTGAAATAAGTCACACAGAAAAAGAAACTTATCATAAGATATCACTTATGAAGAACCTGTAAACATGGCTACACTTGAACTGAGTTAGGAAAGAGAACAGTGTCTCACATTTAGAAAACAATCTTATGCCTGCTTAAGGGGGAAGGAGAGGTGGGGTGATTCATAAACCCAGAGTTTGATATAAGCACAGGTACCGTTCCAAAAACCAACTATGGAATAGACAAGACCTACACCTTCCTCAGTGAAAGGGACTCAAAAGCCCATATTTCCCGCAGAGGAATATATCTGACTAGTAAGAATCTTAAAACCTATGTATTGATATGTTTCCATAAGGGAATCAAGTGTGTCTAGACTGGCATAAACATGGCAGCGAGAATCAGCTCAAACCCACTATAAAAAGGAGTTTCAAAAACAAAACAAAAAAATGGGAAATTCTTTACAATTCCTTCAGGGTCTCTGATGAAACCTGGAATGACCCTATCTACAACGACAGCTGGATGTGGCATAAGGCTGGACACTTGGAACTGAGAGGATTGTTGAGATTTGGTGAGCAAATGCAGACCCTTTAAAGCAATAATGCATGGCACTCATTCCATGGTTCCCAACTCTCCAGGTTGAAGGGAATATTACTACAGTTATAACATGTACGGGAAACCTAGAGAACGGACACACTGTGAAAACGAAAGGTTTCTAAAACTCAACGAATAGTCCCTCTCCTGGTGCTCCGGTTTGACTTTCCATCTGCTTTACTATCAATCTCCCAACTTGGAGAGACAGCCCCTTTAACCTCCTGGTTCGCACAGGTTTCAAATTTGGCCGAGGATGAAAGGGAAGAGGGAGAACCAATGAGAGAGTAGCTGTTAGGCATTTGGACGGGCACATATCACTCTAACTTCTCGGCAGGAAGAAGAATTAACCAAAGTCTCAGCCCCCCACCGGGAACCAGCATAGGTCCTGAACCAAAATTTTGGACTTGCGGTCAGCTCACCAAAAACGAGGTGAAAAATGGAGCTCAGGGGCACAGCAATTCACAAACTGGGCGCGTAATAAAGGACAACTATCGTCCAAAAATCTGTTGAGGGAAGGCAACGATGCGGACTTGAAAGCGAGGCAGAATAACAGGAAACAGATTTCAAGAGGTACGTTGGAATCGCCTTTAAAGCACAGGAAGAGGGGCACAACTTCGACAATGATGCACTTGGCCAAAAAGTGCGTATGCGTTTTCCCCTGAATATATTCAGGAGAAAACCCATACGCCCTTTTTGGCCAAGCAAGCAAGCCGGCAATGCAAATCTGCACTACAAAGAAGTATCACTTCCCACCGGTCAAAAGGGACATCCACAAAATGTGTAAAAACCAGAAAGGCAAGACAGGCCCTGGAGAACAGAGAGCCTTGTTATGCTGATGGGCGGGATGTAAATTGCCAACTGCCTCTCTGGAGGAGTACATTGTGTTCCCTAAAACAAGTAAACAACAGAGCTACAGAGCCAAGGGCACTTCCAGTCTAGGGAATATTTCTTGGGAAAACTGAAAATCAATAAGACAGAGCCACCCCAAAATTTAGGGCTGCACTGCTTACAAGGACCTCAACTTGGGTACACCTTAAATATCTCAGGAAATATAAAAATGGTTCAATAAATTGTGGTACTTACGTACGATGGAATATCCCTCAGCCATGAAATCAATGTCATAAGACCAGTAGCAGCAAAATGGGTGGATTCAGGTACGATGATTCTAAGTGAAATAAGTCACACAGAAAAAGAAACTTATCATAAGATATCACTTATGAAGATCCTGTAAACATGGCTACACTTGAACTGAGTTAGGAAAGAGAAGAGTGTCTCACATTTAGAAAACACTCTTATGCCTGCTTAAGGGGGAAGGAGAGGTGGGGTGATGCATAAAACCAGAGTTTGATATAAGCACAGGTACCGTTCCAAAACCAACTATGGAATAGACAAGACCTACACCTTCCTCAGTGAAAGGGACTCAAAACCCCATATTTCCCGCAGAGGAATATATCTGACTAGTAAAAATCTTAAAACCTATGTATTGATATGTCTCCGTAAGGGAATCAAGTGTATCTAGACTGGCATAAACATAGCAGCGAGAATCAGCTCAAACCCACTATAAAAAGGAATTTCAAAAACAAAACAAAAAAACTGGGAAATTCTTTACAATTCCTTCAGGGTTTCTGATGAAACCTAGAATGACCCTATTTAAAACGACAGCTGGATGTGTCATAAGGCTGGAAACTTGGGACTGAGAGGATTGGTGAGATTGGGTGAGCAAATGCAGACCCTTTAAAGCAATAATGCATGGCACCCATTCCATGGGTCCCAACTCTCCAGGTTGAAGGGAATATTACTACAGTTATAACATGTACCGGAAACCTAGAGAACGGACACACTGTGAATACGAAAGGTTTCTAAAACTCAACGAATAGTACCTCTCCTGGTGCTCTGGTTTGACTTTCCATCTGCTTTACTATCAGCCTCCCAACTTGGAGAGACAGACCCTTTAACTTCCTGGTTCGCACAGGTTGCCAATTTGGCAAAGGATGAAAGGGAAGAGGGAGAACCAATGAGAGAGTAGCTGTTAGGCATTTGGACTGGCAAATATCACTGTAATTTCCCGGCAGGAAGAAGAATTAACCAAAGTCTCAGCCACCCCCGGGAACCAGTAAAGGTCCTGAACCAAAATTTTGGACTTGCGGTCAGCTCACCAAAAACGAGTTGAAAAATGGTGCTCAGGGGCACAGCAATTCACAAACTGGCCGAGTAATAAAGGACAACTATCGTCCAAAAATCTGTTGAGGGAAGGCAACGAGGAGGACTTGAAAGCGAGGCAGAATAGCAGGAAACAGATTTCAAGAGGTACGTTGGAATCACCTTTAAAGCACAGGAAGAGGGGCACAACTTCGACAATGATGCACTTGGCCAAAAAGGGCGTATGCGTTTTCTCTTGAATATATTCAGGAGAAAACGCATACGCCCTTTTTGGCCAAGCAAGCAAGCGGGCAATGCAAATCTGCACTACAAAGAAGTATCACTTCCCACCGGTCAAAAGGGACATCCCCAAAACGTGTAAAAACCAGAAAGGCAAGACAGGCCCTGGAGAACAGGGAGCCTTGTTATGCTGATGGGCGGGATGTAAATTGCAAACTGCCTCTCTGGAGGAGTGCATTGTGTTCCCTAAAACAAGTAAACAACAGAGCTACAGAGCCAAGGGCACTTCCAGTCTAGGGAATATTCCTTGGGAAAACTGAAAATCAATAAGACAGAGCCACCCCAAAATTTAGGGCTGCACTGCTTACAAGGACCTCAACTTGGGTACACCTTAAATATCTCAGGAAATATAAAAATGGTTCAATAAATTGTGGTACTTACGTACGATGGAATATCCCTCAGCCATGAAATCAATGTCATAAGACCAGTAGCAGCAAAATGGGTGGATTCAGGTACGATGATTCTAAGTGAAATAAGTCACACAGAAAAAGAAACTTATCATAAGATATCACTTATGAAGATCCTGTAAACATGGCTACACTTGAACTGAGTTAGGAAAGAGAAGAGTGTCTCACATTTAGAAAACACTCTTATGCCTGCTTAAGGGGGAAGGAGAGGTGGGGTGATGCATAAAACCAGAGTTTGATATAAGCACAGGTACCGTTCCAAAAACCAACTATGGAATAGACAAGACCTACACCTTCCTCAGTGAAAGGGACTCAAAACCCCATATTTCCCGCAGAGGAATATATCTGACTAGTAAAAATCTTAAAACCTATGTATTGATATGTCTCCGTAAGGGAATCAAGTGTATCTAGACTGGCATAAACATAGCAGCGAGAATCAGCTCAAACCCACTATAAAAAGGAATTTCAAAAACAAAACAAAAAAACTGGGAAATTCTTTACAATTCCTTCAGGGTTTCTGATGAAACGTAGAATGACCCTATTTAAAACGACAGCTGGATGTGTCATAAGGCTGGAAACTTGGGACTGAGAGGATTGGTGAGATTGGGTGAGCAAATGCAGACCCTTTAAAGCAATAATGCATGGCACCCATTCCATGGGTCCCAACTCTCCAGGTTGAAGGGAATATTACTACAGTTATAACATGTACCGGAAACCTAGAGAACGGACACACTGTGAATACGAAAGGTTTCTAAAACTCAACGAATAGTACCTCTCCTGGTGCTCTGGTTTGACTTTCCATCTGCTTTACTATCAGCCTCCCAACTTGGAGAGACAGACCCTTTAACTTCCTGGTTCGCACAGGTTGCCAATTTGGCAAAGGATGAAAGGGAAGAGGGAGAACCAATGAGAGAGTAGCTGTTAGGCATTTGGACTGGCAAATATCACTGTAATTTCCCGGCAGGAAGAAGAATTAACCAAAGTCTCAGCCACCCCCGGGAACCAGTAAAGGTCCTGAACCAAAATTTTGGACTTGCGGTCAGCTCACCAAAAACGAGTTGAAAAATGGTGCTCAGGGGCACAGCAATTCACAAACTGGCCGAGTAATAAAGGACAACTATCGTCCAAAAATCTGTTGAGGGAAGGCAACGAGGCGGACTTGAAAGCGAGGCAGAATAGCAGGAAACAGATTTCAAGAGGTACGTTGGAATCACCTTTAAAGCACAGGAAGAGGGGCACAACTTCGACAATGATGCACTTGGCCAAAAAGGGCGTATACGTTTTCTCTTGAATATATTCAGGAGAAAACGCATACGCCCTTTTTGGCCAAGCAAGCAAGCGGGCAATGCAAATCTGCACTACAAAGAAGTATCACTTCCCACCGGTCAAAAGGGACATCCCCAAAACGTGTAAAAACCAGAAAGGCAAGACAGGCCCTGGAGAACAGGGAGCCTTGTTATGCTGATGGGTGGGATGTAAATTGCCAACTGCCTCTCTGGAGGAGTGCATTGTGTTCCCTAAAACAAGTAAACAACAGAGCTACAGAGCCAAGGGCACTTCCAGTCTAGGGAATATTCCTTGGGAAAAATGAAAATCAATAAGACAGAGCCACCCCAATATTTAGGGCTGCACTGATTACAAGGACCTCAACTTGGGTTCACCTTAAATATCCCAGGAAATATAAAAACGGTTCAAAAAATTGTGGTACTTACATACGATGGAATATCCCTCAGCCATGAAATCAATGTCATAAGACCAGTAGCAGCAAAATGGGTGGATTCAGGTACGATGATTCTACGTGATATAAGTCACACAGAAAAAGAAACTTATCATAAGATATCACTTATGAAGATCCTGTAAACATGGCTACACTTGAACTGAGTTAGGAAAGAGAACAGTGTCTCACATTTAGAAAACACTCTTATGCCTGCTTAAGGGGGAAGGAGAGGTGGGGTGATGCATAAAACCAGAGTTTGATATAAGCACAGGTACCGTTCCAAAAACCAACTATGGAATAGACAAGACCTACACCTTCCTCAGTGAAAGGGACTCAAAACCCCATATTTCCCGCAGAGGAATATATCTGACTAGTAAGAATCTTAAAACCTATGTATTGATATGTCTCCATAAGGGAATCAAGTGTGTCTAGACTGGCATAAACATGGCAGCGAGAATCAGCTCAAACCCACTATAAAAAGGAATTTCAAAAACAAAACAAAAAAACTGGGAAATTCTTTACAATTCCTTCAGGGTCTCTGATGAAACCTGGAATGACCCTATCTACAACGACAGCTGGATGTGGCATAAGGCTGGACACTTGGGACTGAGAGGTTTGGTGAGATTTGGTGAGCAAATGCAGACTCTTTAAAGCAATAATGCATGGCACCCATTCCATGGGTCCCAACTCTCCAGGTTGACGGGAATATTACTACAGTTATAATATGTACGGGAAACCTACAGAACGGACACTCTGTGAATACGAAAGGTTTCTAAAACTTAACGAATAGTCCCTCTCCTGGTGCTCCGGTTTGACTTTCCATCTGCTTTACTATCAATCTCCCAACTTGGAGATACAGCCCCTTTAACCTCCTGGTTCGCACAGGTATCCAATTTGGCAGAGGATGAAAGGGAAGAGGGAGAACCAATGAGAGAGTAGCTGTTAGGCATTTGGACGGGCACATATCACTGTAATTTCCCGGCAGGAAGAAGAATTAACCAAAGTCTCAGCCACCCACCGGGAACCAGTATAGGTCCTGAACCAAAATTTTGGACTTGCGGTCAGCTCACCAAAAACGAGTTGAAAAATGGGGCTCAGGGGCACAGCAATTCACAAACTGGCCGAGTAATAAAGGACAACTATCGTCCAAAAATCTGTTGAGGGAAGGCAACGAGGCGGACTTGAAAGCGAGGCAGACTAGCAGGAAACAGATTTCAAGAGGTACGTTGGAATCGCCTTTAAAGCACAGGAAGAGGGGCACAACTTCGACAATGGTGCACTTGGCCAAAAAGGGCGTATGCATTTTCTCCTGAATATATTCAGGAGAAAACGCATACGCCCTTTTTGGCCAAGCAAGCAAGCGGGCAATGCAAATCTGCACTACAAAGAAGTATCACTTCCCACCGGTCAAAAGGGACATCCACAAAATGTGTAAAAACCAGAAAGGCAAGACAGGCCCTGGAGAACAGGGAGCCTTGTTATGCTGATGGGCGGGATGTAAATTGCCAACTGCCTCTCTGGAGGAGTGCATTGTGTTCCCTAAAACAAGTAAAGAACAGAGCTACAGAGCCAAGGGCACTTCCAGTCTAGGGAATATTCCTTGGGAAAACTGAAAATCAATAAGACAGAGCCACCCCAAAATTTAGGGCTGCAATGCTTACAAGGACCTCAACTTGGGTACACCTTAAATATCCCAGGAAATATAAAAATGGTTCAAAAAATTGTGGTACTTACGTACGATGGAATATCCTTCAGCCATGAAATCAATGTCATAAGACCAGCAGCAGCAAAATGGGTGGATTCAGGTACGATGATTCTAAGTGAAATAAGTCACACAGAAAAAGAAACTTATCATAAGATATCACTTATGAAGATCCTGTAAACATGGCTACACTTGAACTGAGTTAGGAAAGAGAACAGTGTCTCACATTTAGAAAACACTCTTATGCCTGCTTAAGGGGGAAGGAGAGGTGGGGTGATGCATAAAACCAGAGTTTGATATAAGCACAGGTACCGTTCCAAAAACCAACTATGGAATAGACAAGACCTACACCTTCCTCAGTGAAAGGGACTCAAAACCCCATATTTCCCGCAGAGGAATATATCTGACTAGTAAGAATCTTAAAACCTATGTATTGATATGTCTCCATAAGGGAATCAAGTGTGTCTAGACTGGCATAAACATGGCAGCGAGAGTCAGCTCAAACCCACAATAAAAAGAATTTCAAAAACAAAACGAAAAAACTGGGAAATTCTTTACAATTCCTTCAGGGTCTGTGATGAAACCTGGAATGAACCTATTTACAACGACAGCTGGAGGTGGCATAAGGCTGGAAACTTGGGACTGAGAGGATTGGTGAGATTGGGTGAGCAAATGCAGACCCTTTAAAGCAATAATGCATGGCACCCATTCCATGGGTCGCAACTCTGCAGGTTGAAGGGAATATTACTACAGTTATAACATGTACCGGAAACCTAGAGAACGGACACACTGTGAATATGAAAGGTTTCTAAAACTCAACGAATAGTCCATCACCTGGTGCTCCGGTTTGACTTTCCATCTGCTTTACTATCAATCTCCCAACTTGGAGAGACAGCCCCTTCAACCTCCTCGTTCACACAGGTTTCCAATTTGGCAGAGGATGAAAGGGAAGAGGGAGAACCAAAGAGAGAGTAGCTGTTAGGCATTTGGACGGGCACATATCACTCTAACTTCCCGGCAGGAAGAAGAATTAACCAAAGTCTCAGCCCCCCACCGGGAACCAGTATTGGTCTTGAAACTAAATTTTGGACTTGCGGTCAGCTCACCAAAAACGAGTTGAAAATTGGAGCTCAGGGGCACAGCAATTCACAAACTGGCCGAGTAATAAAGGACAACTATCGTCCAAGAATCTGTTGAGGGAAGGCAACGAGGCGGACTTGAAAGCGAGGCAGAATAGCAGGAAACAGATTTCAAGAGGTAGGTTGGAATCGCCTTTAAAGCACAGGAAGAGGGGCACAACTTCGACAATGATGCACTTGGCTAAAAAGGGTGTATGCGTTTTCTCCTGAATATATTCAGGAGAAAATGCATACGCCCTTTTTGGCCAAGCAAGCAAGCGGGCAATGCAAATCTGCACTACAAAGAAGTATCACTTCCCACCGGTCTAAAGGGACATCCACAAAATGTGTAAAAACCAGAAAGGCAAGACAGGCCCTGGAGAACAGGGAGCCTTGTTATGCTGATGGGCGGGATGTAAATTGCCAACTGCCTCTCAGGAAGAGTGCATTGAGTTCCCTAAAACAAGTAAAGAACAGAGCTACAGAGCCAAGGGCACTTCCAGTCTAGGGAATATACCTTGGGAAAACTGAAAATCAATAAGACAGAGCCACCCCAAAATTTAGGGCTGCACTGCTTACAAGGACCTCAACTTGGGTACACCTTAAATATCGCAGGAAATATAAAAAGGGTTCAAAAAATTGTGGTACTTATGTACGATGGAATATCCCTCAGCCATGAAATCAATGTCATAAGACCAGTAGCAGCAAAATGGGTAGATTCTGGTACGATGATTCTAAGTGAAATAAGTCACAGAGAAAAAGAAACTTATCATAAGATATCACTTATGAAGATCCTGTAAACATGGTTACACTTGAACTGAGTTAGGAAAGAGAACAGTGTCTCACATTTAGAAAACACTCTTATGCCTGCTTAAGGGGGAAGGAGAGGTGGGGTGATGCATAAAACCAGAGTTTGATATAAGCACAGGTACCGTTCCAAAAACCAACTATGGAATAGACAAGACCTACACCTTCCTCAGTGAAAGGGACTCAAAACCCCATATTTCCCGCAGAGGAATATATCTGACTAGTAAGAATCTTAAAACCTATGGATTGATATGTCTCCGTAAGGGAATCAAGTGTGTCTAGACTGGCATAAACATGGCAGCGAGAATCAGCTCAAACCCACTATAAAAAGGAATTTCAAAAACAAAACAAAAAAACTGGGAAATTCTTTACAATTCCTTCAGGGTCTCTGATGAAACCTGGAATGACCCTATCTACAACGACAGCTGGATGTGGCATAAGGCTGGACACTTGGGACTGAGAGGTTTGCTGAGATTTGGTGAGCAAATGCAGACCCTTTAAAGCAATAATGCATGGCACCCATTCCATGGGTCCCAACTCTCCAGGTTGAAGGGAATATTACTACAGTTATAACATGTACGGGAAACCTACAGAACGGACACACTGTGAATACGAAAGGTTTCTAAAACTTAACGAATAGTCCCTCTCCTGGTGCTCCGGTTTGACTTTCCATCTGCTTTACTATCAATCTCCCAACTTGGAGATACAGCCCCTTTAACCTCCTGGTTCGCACAGGTATCCAATTTGGCAGAGGATGAAAGGGAAGAGGGAGAACCAATGAGAGAGTAAGTGTTAGGCATTTGGACGGGCACATATCACTCTAACTTCCCGGCAGGAAGAAGAATTAACCAAATTCTCAGCCACTCACCGGGAACCAGTATAGGTCCTGAACCAAAATTTTGGCCTTGCGTTCAGCTCACCAAAAACGAGTTGAAAAATGGAGCTCAGGGGCACAGCAATTCACAAACTGGCCGAGTAATAAAGGACAACTATCGTCCAAAAATCTGTTGAGGGAAGGCAACGAGGCGGACTTGAAAGCGAGGCAGAATAGCAGGAAACAGATTTCAAGAGGTACGTTGGAATCGCCTTTAAAGCACAGGAAGAGGGGCACAACTTTGACAATGATGCACTTGGCCAAAAAGGGCGTATGCGTTTTCTCCTGAATATATTCAGGAGAAAACGCATACGCCCTTTTTGGCCAAGCAAGCAAGCGGGCAATGCAAATCTGCACTACAAAGAAGTATCACTTCCCACCGGTCAAAAGGGACATCCACAAAATGTGTAAAAACCAGAAAGGCAAGACAGGCCCTGGAGAACAGGGAGCCTTGTTATGCTGATGGGCGGGATGTAAATTGCCAACTGCCTCTCTGGAGGAGTGCATTGTGTTCCCTAAAACAAGTAAAGAACAGAGCTACAGAGCCAAGGGCACTTCCAGTCTACGGAATATACCTTGGGAAAACTGAAAATCAATAAGACAGAGCCACCCCAAAATTTAGGGCTGCACTGCTTACAAGGACCTCAACTTGGGTACACCTTAAATATCCCAGGAAATATAAAAATGGTTCAAAAAATTGTGGTACTTACGTTCGATGGAATATCCCTCAGCCATGAAATCAATGTCATAAGACCAGTAGCAGCAAAATGGG